>NC_040235.1:578056-878056 GCF_001444195.1 Xiphophorus couchianus
CTCCTGCTGTTCCCTGAGGCTCCTGCTGTTCCCTGAGGCTCCTGCTGTTCCCTGAGACTCCTGCTGTTCCCTGAGGCTCCTGCTGTTCCCTGAGGCTCCTGCTGTTCCCTGAGGCTCCTGCTGTTCCCTGAGGCTCCTGCTGTTCCCCGAGGCTGCTGCTGTTCCCTGAGGCTCCTGCTGTTCCCTGAAGTTCCTGCTGTTCCCTGAGGCTCCTGCTGTTCCCTGAGACTCCTGCTGTTCCCTGAGGCTCCTGCTGTTCCCTGAGGCTCCTGCTGTTCCCTGAGACTCCTGCTGTTCCCTGAGGCTCCTGCTGTTCCCTGAGGTTCCTGCTGTTCCCTGAGGCTCCTGCTGTTCCCTGAGGCTCCTGCTGTTCCCTGAGGTTCCTGCTGTTCCCTGAGGCTCCTGCTGTTCCCTGAGGTTCCTGCTGTTCCCTGAGGCTCCTGCTGTTCCCTGAAGTTCCTGCTGTTCCCTGAGGCTCCTGCTGTTCCCTGAGGCTCCTGCTGTTCCCTGAGGCTCCTGCTGTTCCCTGAGGCTCCTGCTGTTCCCTGAGGTTCCTGCTGTTCCCTGAGGCTCCTGCTGTTCCCTGAGGTTCCTGCTGTTCCCTGAGGCTCCTGCTGTTCCCTGAGGCTCCTGCTGTTCCCTGAAGTTCCTGCTGTTCCCTGAGGCTCCTGCTGTTCCCTGAGACTCCTGCTGTTCCCTGAGGCTCCTGCTGTTCCCTGAGACTCCTGCTGTTCCCTGAGGCTCCTGCTGTTCCCTGAGGTTCCTGCTGTTCCCTGAGGCTCCTGCTGTTCCCTGAGGCTCCTGCTGTTCCCTGAGACTCCTGCTGTTCCCTGAGGCTCCTGCTGTTCCCTGAGACTCCTGCTGTTCCCTGAGGCTCCTGCTGTTGCCTGAGGCTCCTGCTGTTCCCTGAGGCTCCTGCTGTTCCCTGAGGCTCCTGCTGTTCCCTGAGGTTCCTGCTGTTCCCTGAGGCTGCTGCTGTTCCCTGAGGCTCCTGCTGTTCCCTGAAGTTCCTGCTGTTCCCTGAGGCTCCTGCTGTTCCCTGAGGCTCCTGCTGTTCCCTGAGGTTCCTGCTGTTCCCTGAGGCTCCTGCTGTTCCCTGAGGCTCCTGCTGTTCCCTGAGACTCCTGCTGTTCCCTGAGGTTCCTGCTGTTCCCTGAGGCTCCTGCTGTTCCCTAAGGCTGCTGCTGTTCCCTGAGGTTCCTGCTGTTCCCTGAAGTTCCTGCTGTTCCCTGAGGCTCCTGCTGTTCCCTGAGGCTCCTGCTGTTCCCTGAGGCTCCTGCTGTTCCCTGAGGCTCCTGCTGTTCCCTGAGGCTCCTGCTGTTCCCTGAGGCCTAAACCTGGACGGACGCTCCAGGTGGAGCAATAGAGGATTATTCTGTCCTCATTTTCAGCCATTTGTAATAAGTGGAAATAAAAAGTCACATTTGTTGTTTGATCACAAACTGAGCCAAGAAATGTGAGTTCAGAATGTGAAGTCCAGTAGATGTAAATGTTTCTGAGTTCCAGCATTGAAACTGTTACATTACAACAGAAATATAAAACCAGCATCAAAAGCTTGTGAACAACATTTAACATGTGGTGACTGAATGTGGGACTCAAACTGGGACCAGTTGAATCTGAGCAGGTCGCTCACCTTCACACCCACAGAGAAAAACCCCAGAAACTTTGTTCCAATGGAGCCGCTCATTGAAGTCTCCCTGGAAACGTCGACGGCTCCTGTGTTGAAGACTCTCTGCTTCACAAAAGCCAGTTTTTCTCCCTCCTTTGGGTGGAGCATGTCCAGGACTTTCTGCTCCAACTTTCTGCAGGAAAGGAGAAACGTTGAGGTTTGAGTTGCTGCTTGGAGAAACCAGGAGGGGATTGTGGGAGGCCCTACAGGCTCCTGAAGCTCAGCTCTTCCAGGTCATCAGAGCTGAAGTGTTCACTCATCAGGGTCACCATGGAGGATTCGTCCACATTTTTCACTTCTGCAGTCACATCCACCTGGACATCAGCACTTCCTCCACCTGCTGCTACGCCTCCACCCAAACAGCTGGAAACGTGGAAATCCTTCACCAAAATCTCAGCTCTCGGCTCTGGAAGGACAAACAGTGGATGAGAGTTAGAATAACTCAGTCCAGTCAGCAGATGGCGCTGTGGCAGCAGAGAAAATCAGTCATAATTTCAAACATTAAATCCATATAAATGTGTTCATGTTGGGCTTCAGCTGCTGGCAACCAGAGAGCAGATTCTGACAGGACCAGAGCAAACAGACGGCAGTAAACTGCTGATAACACATCTATACTTCATTATCTATACTTCACTATCTATACTTCATTATCTATACTTCACTATCTATACTTCATTATCTATACTTCACTATCTATACTTCATTATCTATACTTCATTATCTATACTTCATTATCTATACTTCACTATCTATACTTCATTATCTATACTTCACTATCTATACTTCACTATCTATACTTCATTATCTATACTTCACTATCTATACTTCATTATCTATACTTCATTATCTATACTTCACTATCTACACTTCACTATCTATACTTCACTATCTATACTTCATTATCTAAACTTCATTATCTATACTTCACTATCTATACTTCACTATCTATACTTCATTATCTATACTTCACTATCTATACTTCATTATCTATACTTCACTATCTATACTTCATTATCTATACTTCACTATCTATACTTCATTATCTATACTTCACTATCTATACTTCATTATCTATACTTCATTATCTATACTTCACTATCTATACTTCATTATCTATACTTCACTATCTATACTTCATTATCTATACTTCACTATCTATACTTCATTATCTATACTTCACTATCTATACTTCATTATCTATACTTCACTATCTATACTTCACTATCTATACTTCATTATCTATACTTCACTATCTATACTTCATTATCTATACTTCATTATCTATACTTCACTATCTACACTTCACTATCTATACTTCACCATCTATACTTCACTATCTACACTTCACCATCTATACTTCACTATCTACACTTCACTATCTATACTTCACCATCTATACTTCACTATCTACACTTCACCATCTATACTTCACCATCTATACTTCACTATCTATACTTCACTATCTATACTTCATTATCTAAACTTCATTATCTATACTTCACTATCTATACTTCACTATCTATACTTCATTATCTATACTTCACTATCTATACTTCATTATCTATACTTCACTATCTATACTTCACTATCTATACTTCATTATCTATACTTCACTATCTATACTTCACCATCTATACTTCACTATCTATACTTCAGCATCTATACTTCACCATCTATATTTCACCATCTATACTTCACTATCTAAACTTCACCATCTATACTTCACTATCTATACTTCACTATCTATACTTGACTATCTATACTTCATTATCTATACTTCATTATCTATACTTCACTATCTATACTTCACCATCTATACTTCACTATCTATACTTCAGCATCTATACTTCACCATCTATATTTCATCATCTATACTTCACTATCTATACTTCAGCATCTATACTTCACTATCTATATTTCACTATCTATACTTCAGCATCTATACTTCACCATCTATATTTCACCATCTATACTTCACTATCTATACTTCACCATCTATATTTCACCATCTATACTTCACTATCTATACTTCACTATCTATACTTCACTATCTATACTTGACTATCTATACTTCATTATCTATACTTCATTATCTATACTTCACTATCTATATTTCACTATCTATACTTCAGCATCTATACTTCACCATCTATATTTCACCATCTATACTTCACTATCTATACTTCACCATCTATATTTCACCATCTATACTTCACTATCTATACTTCACTATCTATACTTCACTATCTATACTTCAGCATCTATACTTCACCATCTATACTTCACTATCTATACTTGACTATCTATACTTCACTATCTATACTTCACCATCTATACTTCACTATCTATACTTCAGCATCTATACTTCACCATCTATACTTCACTATCTATACTTGACTATCTATACTTCACTATCTATACTTCACCATCTATACTTCACTATCTATACTTCAGCATCTATACTTCACCATCTATATTTCATCATCTATACTTCACTATCTATATTTCACCATCTATACTTCACTATCTATACTTCACCATCTATACTTCACCATCTATACTTCACTATCTATACTTCAGCATCTATACTTCACCATCTATATTTCATCATCTATACTTCACTATCTATACTTCACTATCTATACTTCACCATCTATACTTCACTATCTATACTTCAGCATCTATACTTCACCATCTATATTTCATCATCTATACTTCACTATCTATATTTCACCATCTATACTTCACTATCTATACTTCACTATCTATACTTCACCATCTATACTTCACTATCTATACTTCAGCATCTATACTTCACCATCTATACTTCACTATCTATACTTGACTATCTATACTTCACTATCTATACTTCACCATCTATACTTCACTATCTATACTTCAGCATCTATACTTCACCATCTATATTTCATCATCTATACTTCACTATCTATATTTCACTATCTATATTTCACCATCTACACTTCACTATCTATACTAAACAGTGACAACCATGCCGCCGCCGCCCCATGCCGCCGCCGCCCCTTGCCGCCGCCGCTCCATGCCGCCGCCGCCCCTTGCCGCCGCCGCCCCATGCCGCCGCCGCCCCTTGCAGCCGCCGCCCCTTGCCGCCGCCGCCCCATGCCGCCGCCGCCCCTTGCCGCCGCCGCCCCATGCCGCCGCCCCATGCCGCCGCCGCGCCATGCCGCCGCCGCCCCATGCCGCCGCCGCCCCATGCCGCCGCCGCCCCATGCCGCCGCCGCCCCATGCCGCCGCCGCCCCTTGCCGCCGCCGCCCCTTGCCGCCGCCGCCCCATGCCGCCGCCGCCCCTTGCAGCCGCCGCCCCTTGCCGCCGCCGCCCCATGCCGCCGCCGCCCCTTGCCGCCGCCGCCCCTTGCAGCCGCCGCCCCTTGCCGCCGCCGCCCCATGCCGCCGCCGCCCCTTGCAGCCGCCGCCCCTTGCCGCCGCCGCCCCATGCCGCCGCCGCCCCTTGCCGCCGCCGCCCCTTGCAGCCGCCGCCCCTTGCCGCCGCCGCCCCATGCCGCCGCCGCCCCTTGCAGCCGCCGCCCCTTGCCGCCCCATGCCGCCGCCGCCCCTTGCCGCCGCCGCCCCATGCCGCCGCCGCGCCATGCCGCCGCCGCGCCATGCCGCCGCCGCGCCATGCCGCCGCCGCCCCATGCCGCCGCCGCCCCATGCCGCCGCCGCCCCATGCCGCCGCCGCCCCATGCCGCCGCCGCCGCTGCTTTATGCTCAAACTGATGAAAGGATCAGTGATGCTTTGGGCCTTCAGGTGTTTGTTAGTGCGGCTGACCTAGAGCCAAGTCTTCCCCAGAAATCCTGCTCAGCTTTAGCGCCAGCGGCTTGTATTTGTCACGGGGCTGAAAGTGAGTGAAGAGGTTCTTCTTCCTGATCCGGACCCGAGTCAGCAGCTCCCAGTTTAGGTCCAAATCATTGTTACTGATGAGCCCAGAGCTCTGATTCCTCACTATGGCTTCAGTTAACCTGGGAAACATTCTGACCATGAAACCCAGTCGAGCTGCTGCAGCTGGATGGAAAGTAACTGAAGTTAGTTTTGTCTTATTTCCAACATCCTGACATTTTCGCAGTAGAAACTTGACAAAAACACTCGGTAAGATTTGATGTTGTTCTAGTGAAGAACGACCAACCGTTCCTTCAGTTATCGTAGAATCTCTCCGGGTCCGGTTCTGTTGTAAACTGAGCTGAGTTCTGCTGAAGGCTGGAAGGAACGACCTAATTAGCTGCATTGAGATCTTAGTGTTTTAATTAGAGGGTGACGTGTTGAATCTCAGGTATTTCTACCCAGGACGTCGAGTCAAGTGGTGATGGACCCAAACGCAGTGAGGCAGAACTTTCATCAGACTGAATGAAACAAAAACCAAACTGGAACCTGATTGGCCGACAGGGTGCAGGTGTGAGGGGAGAGAGAGACAGCAGGGGGCGAGAGAGAGCACAGATTCTTCTGAGAGTAAAAAAGAATAAATAGACAAGAAGCAAATAAACATAATAAATCAATAAAAAGGACAGAAGTGAGGAAAAACAGAAACAAGCTGAAGAATGAAAACTGGAATCAGATAATAAACCCAGAAATAAACCCGACCTGGACCCGACCCGGACCAGACCTGACCCGGACCTGACCTGGACCAGACCCGGACCAGACCTGACCAGGACCTGACCCGGACCACACCTGGACCAGACCCGGACCAGACCAGGACCAGACCAGGACCTGACCCAGACCAGACCAGGACCCGACCCTGAATGTTCTGGACTGAATGGTTAAGGTTCTGTAGAACCCGTAGAACCTGCGACCCGCAGCGAAGACTCTGGAGCTGCTGCTTTGTGTCTGAGGGGTGAAGATTCGGATCATTTTGTTCTGAAGAAACAGGTTTTGTTTGCACCATTTGGGGAAAAATTGTAAATATGACACTTTTAAAAATGTGACTCAAAGAAAATGATTTTGTTTTACTCTTGACAACTTGAAGACGTGTAACTGCTCCAAGTTCAGAATATTGTGAAATTCTGGAAACAGATGAAAAAAGAAGACAGATCTTTGTAAAAGTGTAAGAGTTTGGATGGAACCACCGGGTCTAGGATGAGTCCTAGTTAAAGTCCTTATCGGCGAATAAGGCCGGTATTTACTAGAGTTTTGGTTTTTTAATTCAGGAAAACAAACCTTTAGAGAATCCTAGAGACATTGATCAAATCAAAGCTCCTGTTAGAGCAGGAAGAGGCAGAAACCACAAAGCTGATCTGTTGATTCAGTGAAAAACGGCTCCAAGTGGCTCCAGAACCAAATCTCCTCCTCAGGTGAACTGATCGACTATATGATCATGAAATATTGACAGTAAAAGTCTGCATAGTGTGAATGGAAGGGTAAAAACAGATGCGTCTGTTTCTGAACATAAATCTTTTATTGAGAAATGACAGGCCTTAATGTGTTTTATGTTTTTCTGTGTTTTAATAAGCAAATTATTTTATTTTCATAATGACATTAACACTTTTAAGGAAACCAGTCTAGTAGATAAAATCCTTCCTGTTTACCTAAAAAATGAAAGAAACAAACTGGAAGCTTGCTGAGAACCTGAACTTCCTCCTGAGGAACTGACTTGATGGAACAGATGCTGTGTGTCGTCTCCACCTGGTGGCGCTGTCAGTTCAGAACTTACAAAATCTTTGCATTGAGCAAAATATACAAATAAATCTGATGGAGTGATTTCATCCAACAGTTTTTCCACAATCAGAGTCAAAGTCGGCCATGTTTGCCAGGTCGGATCTGAACCAGTCCAGGAGGTTAAGTTGACCCGGTGCTGCTTCCAAGCTTGGATCCGTTAAGAACCAGTTTACTGGGATATAAATCATGCCTTACTGGTGGAGGTGTTTCTTTTGGGCTCTGTCTTCAGGTCTTCTGCTAACCGCTGTTCTCCTGACAGTCTGTTTCTATATGTTTGACCTGTAAAAAGTTTCCAGATCTGTTTTCATCCTCCTGAACCCATCAGAGATCCTCTCCACCTTCTCAGCCTGCTTTGGTTCATAGCTTAGCGTTGCTAAAGGTCCGAGTTTCTCTGTGAGGCTCAGTAGCTCCAGGATGTTGATTTCCAGTCTGATGAATTTTACGGCTTCAGCTCCGACCGATTCCTTCCGTACGTTTCCACATGAAGTCTTAACTCCTTCCAGACAGTTCTTCAGTTCTTTCACAATCAGTGTGAACTCCTCAGTCAGGCTGTTCATCCTGTGAACATGAGGCCGTTCTACAACTTTCTGCCTTGCAATAAAACAAAGTAGAGCAACAACACCACAAGCAGTTGCGGCTCCGTACACAGCGAAGCTCAAACCTTTTGAATCAGGAGCTGCTAATGCAGCCAGCAGAGCTCCAGATGCTAGGAGAGCAGCTGCTGTCCTGATCCAGGTTCTTGTCTCATTCTGGATCAGTTCTACCTGAGCGCTGAGGTTCTGGAGGTGGTCCAGGATCCGTCTCACGGTGGCTTCGTTGCGATCACACAGCTGGATAAACGAAGCTGAGTCCAGGGAGAGCCGGCGCCTCGAACCACCAAGGGTGGAAGGTTGGTTATGAAACAGGATGTCCCGAAAAAAACAATCCATTGTCAAAATAAAGCATCAGGAACTAGAAGTTCCCAGGAGTCTGGATAGATGTGTTCACTAAAACACAGAAAGCCATTAAAACCTGTTCCCAGATCAGCGGCGGAGCTCGGTCCTGACAGGCTGAGACAAGCTGGGCTGATTCAGAGAGCAGCTGGTTCAACCAGTTCAGAGCAGAGCTGCAGGTCACTGTGAGAGGAAGCACCTGTTGAAAGGTCAACATGATGTCATCGTCTTTTATGAACTTTTATTGTGAAAACACCTGTGGCTTCAGTTTACCTGTAAACTTGCACGTCCACAACTCACCTGGAAAATAGATGTATAGACTCTTCAGCATCCCCAATGATTGACATTATAGATATCAGAAAATTTCATTTATTTATTTTTCTTGAAACTTGATTTAACAACTAAAACATCCAGAGATTCAGACTCTTTCACAAGGCAGCAGCACAACATTAACAATAAAGTTCACTACTTTCTTTTAAATGAACAATCTGTAATATAAAAACAGGGAAGATGTAAGATTTAAAGTGCAGATGCTTTTGAAAACATTATTAATTTGTTAAAATGAGTTCTGCTGTTGGCTTTGACCTGGAGCCGTCGGCGTTCCAAGATGATGGCTGAGAAACTTCAAGCTTTCTTTGCTTTTGCTGTTTCCACATGGAGAAGGAAACAGCCGCCACAGTCTGAGGCATGAAGGTTTTTACTTCTTCACAGAAAAGTGCATAAAAATAACAAATGAACCTTTTAAAGACTAGATCTTTGGTTCTACCTAGAATGGGCTCGAGTCTGTTGTCCAGCAGTCAATCACCACACTGCTGTTTACCTCTGAGCCTGCTACTATTAATGACTCTTATGGGGCCCGGGGCCCATTGTTTTACTAACTTTGGTTAGGCGCTGTAACCACTCCCAACCACTCTGGTACTGGGAATTTCCCAGTATTGTCCTTTAATAAACTCTCTTCACCAACCTTACAAAGCCGCTTGAACGGCTGCTATAATATCAGACATGAAAATTAGCAGAGTCCAAACAACCCGTAACATTACTAAAGAAAGCTAACATGTCGTAGCACGTTTCTCCCACGCTCTCTACAGAGAAGCCGTGGCGCATACTTGTGACGTCACTAGCAACACTAGAGTGTCTTAAAGAGACACTACACAATTACGGCTGTTACAGCGCCTGACTACGGCCAAATATGGTAATAGGCCATCAGAAAGGTTCTGCTGAGGAGGCCGTGTGTGTGAATGCGGCCCAGCCTCACCCAGACTCTACCTCCAGCGGCCCCCGGGCCTCCAGCGGCCCCCGGGCCTCCAGCGGCCCCCGGGTACATTGAGTTTGAGACCCTGATCTAGACAATGACACACATCCTCTGAGCTACTAGAGCGACTTTCATATCTGTAAAACACTTTGGGACTGAAAAACAGGGCATGCAGAAATCTACAGGCTAATAATAGGCTTTGCCAAAAAATGCATCCCCTGCTAACATGGAGACATAAAGAGTTAAGAATGAAATAACTTTTTCTACATAATCACATTTGTTCCCTTAACTACTGATATTAGTTTTATATCAATAGGATAATATTTGGGGAAAATAGAGAGGGCATGCAGATATCGGCAGGCTAATAATAGGCTTTGCCAAAAAATGCATCTCCTGCTAACATGGAGAAATAAAGAGTTAAGAGGAATTTGACCTTTTCTACGTAATGACACTTGTTCTCTGAGCTACCTCTGTAAGTTTCATATCAGCAGGACAATAGACAGGGGATACAAATATTGTCAGGCTCAGAAATTAAAATCATCCCCCCTACATTAATAGACTAGACAGTAAAGGATGACATAAAATATTCTACATAATGGGATTCTGTTTTGTAATGCTTTAAGCTATTATGGTGTTAAAAGAAAAATCGGGGAATTTCAAACCATCTGCGGAGACCATTTTCATCAGACACTGAAAAACGTTTGACTCATGTGTCTCAATAAAGCTGTAAAAACCGTATTTATTTCAATTAATCTGCAAAATAAAACCCACCGTTTTATGGCTTCCATGGTTAAGAAACGTGATAATGTTACGAATATCTTCAAAAGTTTCCTGTTCGGTCATATTTCAGTCCGTTTTCTCATCAATATGGAGAGTTTAGAGCGATGCGCGCTCCCGCGACAGGGCGCGCGTCTCTCTGCAGGTAAGCAGCTCTCTGAGCTGAGTCACCTGCTCCTTCTCTGGGTTGCCAGGTTTGGCGGGTCTGAATCGCTGCCAACAAAAATCTCCGGTTCATCTCCAAGACAAAATATGCTTCCAGTTTTTTCTTTCCTGTCTCTCTGTTTCCATCCATTTCACTTTGCAGCTCCACTCATGTTAACTTGCTCTGTAGAAATGCTCTAGCTAGTTTGCCATCTGTTGCTAAGTGACTGATGATGACGGAGGGCTGGTGACGAGCTTTACCCAGAATACACTTGGAGACAATATGGACGGTCCTCTTGTAATTGTGTGTCATAAAGTTAAATGTAAATAAAGTCGGTCATGTAGCAAAACATTTTATTCAATATTTTACACAATGTCACTAAAATCAGTCGGTCTGGTAAAGTTTTTAGCAGCCATGAGTCAATAATGACTGGGGCAACCTGCTATATAATCTACTAAATAATCTGCTATATAATCTACTATATAATCTGTTAGAGATTTTTTGGTATTATCATTTTATTCTTACTTTAGTTCACATTCAGCCTATAGATCATTGTGATTTTCTGTTTAAAGTGTTCTCTTCCTTATGTGTGTATGGAGGTCACTACTGTCGGTTCAACTTTACGCACCTCCTAATTTAGTAACTACCTGTGAACAGTCGTATTTTGTTTTCTTGACAGTACTGACCGAGATTTGAACCGGGCTCAGACCTTTGATCAGATATCACATCTGGACCTGGGTTGTTAGATGTTTGGGTTAGAAGCTTTACGACCTCTGTTGTTTTTCCTGACTGCCCCCTTGCCTGTCCTTCTTTGACAATAAAAACAGGAGTCCTTGTGAGAGCAGATCAGAACGCTCTGTGGATTCCTCGGAGGAAGAATTGGCAGAGCCTTCTCCTTTTGCAAAAGCTCCACGTAAAATTCATATACGTTGTCTGTGGTTCTTTCTTTTATTTAGGTTCGAAAGGAAAATACCTATCATAATCTATTCTATAATCTGCTCTATAATCTACTGTGGCTCCATGTTTCATAATCCTATAGTCATCATACATGAGGCCCCGCCTTCTCCAGCTCTCACAGCTGCTTTTGAAACACAATCAATGAAATATTGACCAACATTTTGATGTGTAACGATGATTTTACAGACAGCACAAAATGCAGTGTGTGATATTGATTTTACGATTATTGACTGATGTGTTTTCTATACCAATAAACCTGACTGATTTATTGAGTTCAGGGTTTTTAGGTTCAACAGGGTGATATGCTGCTGTATAACCTCAGGAAACAAAAGCAGATCATAAAAACATCTAAAATCAGGTCAATAGTATCAAATGATTGATTTAATCTGCCAGTATGATTGTAATGCGCAGCTGCTACCACTAGGTGCTGCTCATGCACCAAGATGTTCCCAAAGCAACATCTTTAATAAATAACAGGAATCAAATTAAATCATAAACACTTGGTGCAGTTGGAAAATACTTTTATGAAATATTGAGCCTGATTGTGAGACGACAGCCAGAAACCAAAGACTGACGGCAGAAAACCGGCTGAAGACGGAGCCGTGCAGACTGACCTCAGCTGGAGGTCATCTGATGAAGCCGCTGAGATCTGATCCTGAAACTCGCAGCCTCACCAGAGAACGCCGCAGCCATCCAGACAGGAAGTCACAATCATCTTCTGTTTTCACATTTAAAGAAGGGACTAGTCAAAGTTTCTCCCCAGACATTTAGTGTCTGGCTCTCTCAGTTCATTAAATCTGAATCTCTTCATCAGTCTTTGAACAAACTAAAGAAGTTCCTCTAAGTTTGTTTCTCAGCTCAGTGGGTCCATAACGGAGGTCCGAACCGTCCCACAGAAACTCAGAACTCTGGACCAGAACCTGACTGACCCGACGGCCGCCACGCCTCTGCAGTCCATCGGTCAAAGTTCAAACAGGAAGTAGTTCTCCTTGTCCAGTGCAGCAGTTCATGAACTCATCAGTGTCAGAAAACGTTTCATATGAAAGTGAGAAGAGGACGAAACATTTCAACACTTTTCCTAACGCGACGTTCATCCTGTCCAGGTTAACTTGGCCCAGAATGAGGCAGCGGTCAGTCAACCAAGATGTTTCTGTTCAAATCTGCATCAAACCAACCAAACCCTCTGAGCAACCTGTTCCCCTGCTGGCCTGTGGGGGCGCTGCACCAAGAACCACTGAAGGAAACCACACAAAAACCTCTGAAGACGCTGAGAGCAACTTCCTTCTTCAGCAGATGGAAACAAGATGGAGGCGTCAGATTTTGGAGGATTTCTCTTTATCTTTGGCTAAAGACCAGGAGCCATTTCTGCTGCTAGCGCTAGGCTAGCACGTTAGCTTTGGTTGGATTTACCCAGAATGCCCTGCTCTGTAGTCCACTTCCTGCTTTCAGAGCGGTCTCTGGTCCACTTGGCGTTCACATTCAAACTGAACCCAGACGGAGGCTTGGAGGACCAGAGGTCAGAGGTCGATTAGAGGTCACACATCACCAATCGGACCTGAGTTGGACTAAAGCAAACTGGACCAAACTGTAGTTAGTGAAAGACGGTGGACTGACGGATCAATCCGGATGGTCTCCTAAAGCGTTTAAAGGCTGATGGATGGACTTCATGATTCATTCATTCATTCATTCATTCATTGGACAGGAGGAGAACTGCTGCGTCTTTTCAGCATGAACCAGTTTTTATTTTCACGCTTAGCAGAGGAAACTGAACATTTGCGTTTACAACTGAAGCTTCAGAGACCAAAGTGAGAAACAGTCCAGACTTCACATCACCAGGAAAACCAGGAAAACCAGGAAAACCAGGAGCTGGAGCCGCAAATACAAAGTCACACGATCAATTTACCCAGAGAATACAAAAACACATAATATACACATTTATCCACAACAGTGATGAATCAATTTTCCTTCATCAGCGTCGTTCTGTTTGTAATTCCTGAAGCAGATGAAATCAGTTCTTACTCTGCAGTGTCTTCATGTTTAGAGCAGGAACCTGGAGTCCCTCAGGGCCGAGTGATCGGCCCCTTTTATTCCCAGGCTACAAACGAATGAACAAAGCAGCAAGGCTGAAATAAAACTCAGGTTTTAGAGTTAACCAGGTGTTGTACAGACTTCTGAAATCAGTGCCAAGTTTTAGTTTTACCTGAACTTCAGGTGAGGTGAATGGAAGAAGCTGCCAGTGAGGAGAGCGATTGATTTTGAATTGATAAATTATTGAAACCAGCAGAAACACTGATGTTCTTTAAATGCCTCCAAACTTTAGTTTTTCCACATTAAAACAGCAAAATCCTTCCAGTTACTGTTTAATGTGACAAGCAGTGATTCCAGTCAGCAGTTCAGACATTTCAGGTCAGTGCAAATTATTTATAATTATTTATAATCATTCAGGATTTCACTACGAAATTAACTGACAACACCGACATGGGGGATAAAATAAAACATAAATAAAGTACAATATGACCTTCATCAGTGCCGGATGAAGGTTCATCATTCACACATAACCAGAAAAATCCTTCAGATTGCTGACCTCTGACCCCCAGGTCAGAGGTCAGACGCGCTGGTCGGTAGCATGCATGGCGGGAGCGAAGCTGCAGCCGAGACACTAAACGTCGTCAAATATCCGATTCCGAGACGAAGACATGGAGAGATAGCGTCCGCCTGCATGCCTGGAAATACAGAACATGCTGCATTATAATAAACAATAAACTGCAAGATCTAGAAAATATACGCGGTTCTGGTGTGTGTGACCGAACCAGGTGTGTGTCGGACTTCCTGTTTACCTGCCGGCCTCGGCCTCCAGGCCGTCGTCTGTCAGGGCGTCGGCGTTGAAGTCCAGCGGTTCGGCGTCCTGCAGCAGCTCGACGCGGTCCCTCTCCGCCCGGCCGGCAGAGCGAGAATACTTCACCTCTGAAGACCACAAACAGGTTCTGTTAGGGTTCTGTTAGGGTTCTGTTGGGGTTCTGGTTCTGACTCACGTCTGTCCCTGCCGGACTCGGAGTAATTGGTCTCCTTCATCTCGTGGCTGCTCCGGTTCCTCGGAGCCAAGTCCTCCCTCTGGTTGCCGTAGCGCTCCTTCCACTCCTGAAACACAGACAGGCGCAGTGAGCAGTTTCCTCCACCAGAGGGCAGCGAACCGTCGTCACGTCGGTCGTTCTTCCTCTCACTCTCCGTCGGTTCTCTCCGTCTTCGATCCGCTGCCTCTTTCTCCTCTCTGTGGAAACAGAAACCGGTTTGAGGAACGTTCTGGGTCGCTCTGATTTCGGCCATCTTTACTCCGCTCTCACCGCGTCGGATCAGCTCCTTTCCCTCGTCGATGAGGTCAGAGGTCATCTCGCTGTCGTCCATGAACTGCTGAAAGCCCAGGAGGTTCAGGCAGCGCGTTCCTAGACTGAATCAGAGCAACCAAGAGCATCTTTAGAGGGGCAGCGAGTTTTCTGATAAATTTACATTTTCTACGTTATATGTAATTATTGTCCACTTATTTTAATAAGAGCGGGATCCTTTCTGATCCTAAGCGATCCTTCCTGATCCTAAGCGATCCTTCCTGATCCTAAGCGATCCTTCCTGATCCCTGATGGTTTGGGTTTTCCTCGCCGGTCCAGCGGTGTCATGGCGGACTCACCGGGTCGGTGATGAACCCGTTTATAGCTGCTTCCTGTTCCAGTTAGCATTTGCTGTTTTTGATTAGCCAGTAGGATTTGATATTTTAATATTAAAAATGTAATTTAAATCAATATTTGACTGTTTATTATAATAAAAACGAGACCCAATCATATAGATATTTAAATATCAGTGACGTGCGGTGACATCATCAGACCGCCTGCATGTTATTGTTCACATTCAGACATTTTGCTCATGCAGACGAATTGAAGGCCAAAAGACGATACGATCACGTCCCTCTGTAGCCGCGCTGCCATCGTACAATAATCCTGTTAACTCAATGAAACTGGAAATATAGATATTATTAATCTAGAGCTGTGCTGCACAGCAAAGGGGAAACCTGCTGAAGTACAAACCACCTTTTTCTCATAGCTGAAGCTGTTTCTGTCTCTTACTCTGCAGTTGTGGAGTCACAATGTCTGGATCATGAGCGCCCCCTGCCATGAGGCCAGAGAACTGCCTGCCTGCCTCACCTGCAGTCTGTTCTCTGGTTTCTGATGCTGCTCAGCACAGAAACACGTCACACACACAGCTGGTGACAAAAACACTGAACATTATATTAATAAACGCTGAACATTATATTAATAAGCTAAATGATGGAAAATCAGTTCATACATTAAATGTTTTTAACCATTTTACTGGTGACGTTCAGGCAGGAGGAACATGATGTCATAGAATAGCAGCCAGTGCAGTTAGTAAGAGGTTGATCAGTCCAGGTGAGGCTCAGCTGCTGCTGCTTCACCTGCTGCTGCTTCACCTGCTGCTGCTGCTTCCAAGCATTTATATGGGAAAATGCAAAAATTCAGCGATTTTGAAGAAAATAATCATCAGAATTGGTTAAACTAAATAAAAAATAAATATTTTACAGTACAAACCCCAGGATGAAAATAGCAAAATAAATGATTTTATCATTATATATTATTCTCCATGATGGCAGGTGAGGCTCTGCACGTCACTGTTAAATATCAATATGATTGATTCTTGTTTTGGCCTCAGCAGCTGCAGGATGTTTTACTGCTGTGTGTTGATAAAGTTTGACTGACTGAATGATGTCATCATCTTCTTCCCATCTGGGTTAAAGGTCAAAGGTTAAAGCTGCCGACCTGAAGTAGGTGGCGATGCAGAGGATGACGATCAGCATGGGGTAGTAGATGTAGAAGCCGTTGGCGATGAAGGACAGAACGCGCATCGAGCCCATGATCTGAAACAGAGGAAGAGCTGAGCCCGGTTCTGGTTCTGATCGTGGTTCTGGATGCGGCGGTCTCACCGAGGTGTAGGCCGTGGGCAGCTTCTGCTGGTGGGAGATGGCCGAGTCCATATGGATCAGACCCAGGAAGTTCAGGCAGAGAGGAGGAGTGAGACGGCAGAACAGCCTGAGGAGGAACCAGAGGGAGGTCAGGACCGGTTCTGGGTCAGGTCCGGTTCTGGGTCAGGACCGGTTCTGGTTCAGGTCTGGTTCTGGGTCAGGTCCGGTTCTGGTTCAGGTCTGGTTCTGGGTCAGGACCGGTTCTGGTAGGTTCTGGTTCAGGTCCGGTTCTGGTTCAGGACCAGTTCTGGGTCAGGACCGGTCCTGAACCAGAACCAATTCTGGTCGGTTCTGGGTCAGGACCGGACCAGAACCCAGACTCTGAACAGGGTCAACAACGTTTCTACCTGCAGATTGTAGCAAATATTAGATTTAAAAATTTACGAAGATAAAAAACACAAACAATAAAATACAAAATATAAAATAATATTCATAAAATTACTAAAATAAAAAAATTCCAAGAAACTTTAGACATGTAACTCCAGATGAAGCGTAAGGAGAACTGCAGCGCCCCCACTGACATGCCGCTGAACTGCAGGCTGTAGGCGTCGGTCTGGTGGTGGGAGGCCAGGTAGTAATAGTTAAAGACTCGGACCCGGAACACGGTGGAGTAAACGCAGGTGCAGAGGAAGAAGATGGTGATGAAGCACGCCATCTGGTGGACACACAGCACATTACGCCTAAACCACACCCTGCACAGGAACCACCAGAGAAACAGAGTCCGGGTCGGAACCGGATCCGCGGCTCCGGGTCGGGACCGGACCTGGTACATCCAGGCGTCTCACCTCGATGTACAGGTAGTTGTAGTCTCTCTCTGCCAGCTGGATGAAGACGGCGAACAGCGACAGAACAGGTCGGGTGCTGAAGAACGTGCACTCGGACCAGACCACGGCCACGCTGAACAGGGTGAGAACCACCGACACCAGCCGGTAGAACCAGCGCTTCAGGAGGCATTCCCAGTACCACTCTGGGACAGAAGCACAGGCGGGTCAGGGTACGTCCGGGCTCCGGTACCGGTGGGGAGCGGCGACCCACCTACGGTCGGCGTGTAGACGTAGCGGCTGAAGCGGCCCGGCGGCTCGGCGGACTGGAAGCTGTGGACGAACTGGTGGCTCAGACTGGTCTCGTTCTTGGCCACGTCCTCCAGGTGGACGGCCTGCTGCAGCAGGATCTGCCACTGGACCCGGGTCCGGTTGTGCCTCTGCACGGCGTAGATCACCTGAGAATGGACGGCGGGGTGAGACGGCGGCGGCTCCAGAACCGGGCCGGGCCGGCGGCGACTCTCACCTGCTTGTGCAGCTTGACCAGACTCTTCTCGGTCGGGTACGAGTTCTGCTTGTCGTCAAAGTCTTCGTAGTCGTCCATGTTCCGACCCATCTTCTCCTGGTAGTCCACGGGACACTGGGGGGGTCAGAGGTCAGAATCAGGGGTCAACTCCACTGGACCCGCCTGCATCAGGACCAGAACCGGCTGCTTACCTTCCTCAGGATGGTGTCGATGCATTTCCTGAGCGGATGGTTATACTTGATGGACTCGCTGACCTTCCTCACCTCCTGCAGCAAAACACAGCCACAGTAGAACCCAACCAGAACCAGAACCAGAACCCGGCCGAGGCCCTCGGGGCCGCCCACCTCCATCACGTCCTCCAGGTTCTCCTCGGCGTCCGCCTTCTCCGTCATCAGCTTGGAGGCCTTGAAGTAGGTCTTCATCAGCAGGTGTCCGTGGCGCGAGGCGTTCCAGTAGGAGCGCGGGATTTCCACCAGGCCGTAGCCCAGCAGCAGCACCAGCAGGAACAGGCCCCACGTGTTGGCCGCCGTGATGCCGATGGTCTGCAGCTCGTACCTGGGAGAGGGGACCGGGTCAAGATTTAGGGTCAGAAGACCGGGTCAGGAAACCGGGTCAAGATTTAGGGTCAGGAGACCGGGTCAAAGGACCGGGTCAGGGTTAGGGTCAGGAGACCGGGTCAAGATTTAGGGTCAGGAGACCGAGTCAAGGGACCGGGTCAGGGGTCCGGTTCCAGTCCCGCTCACTGTCCGGGTCTCTGCCATCAGATCACCTGGACGACGCGGCATCAACATCATGTCTCAGATTTATTCCATACCAAAACAATTAATCAAAATAATCAATGAATCATCAGATTAATAATCGATTAATCAGCAGAATTGGTTTGTCAGAATAATTGAATATTAAAATAATTGCTAGCTATTCCAAACTACGATCAGAAGAACGATCAGAGACGAATCCCCAACCTGAGATCAGGTAGAGACTCAGAGAGGGGAGAGAAATCCCTAGAAACCTGTGACCTTTGACCTTTTGTTTGCACCGTACGCTACACTATGGAGAACCGCTCAGCTGAAGCTAAACCTGCTCCAAGCTTGACCCAAAGGTCAGAACCAGGCAGTGACCCGGGCCAGGACAGCACGCCTCACCAGGACAGGTGGGACAGAGGCCAGTCGGGATGAACCGCCACGTAGATGAGCAGCGAGCCGAAGATCAGCAGGTAGGTGCCGTAGTAGATGGCGTTCTCGATGAGCGCCGTCTTGATCTTCCCGGTGATGGAGAACCCTCCGGAGCGAGCGTACGACTGCATGAAGGGCAGCAGCAGCCTGGGAACAGCAGCAGAGGGTCAGAGCGGCTCCAGAACCGGCAGGCGAGGGCGGATCCGGGTCCAACCCACCAGGTGAGGCACTGAGAGGTCCAGTACACCACCCTCCAGAACACGGGCATGATGCCTTCAGGGATGAAGCTCCAGGGCCGGTGGCACGGTGACGGGACGGTCCTGGAGACGCAAACCAAACGTCAGCTTCCACCAGAACGGGAAAAATCATCCAATCACCGAGATTCCAGAGACAGACTGAACAATAACACATCAACAGGAAATAAATCATCCAATCACACGCTTCCAGACCCTGACTGACCAATGAGAGTCCTGGTCAGGAAGTCTGAAAATATCAATATCTAAACGGCAACAATAAAGTCAGAAATTAGGCCAACATGAAAAGGAAAATTAAAACAAGCAAACAGCCTGGCGGGGGAGCAAGGACAGCCTGGTGGCCCGCCAGGCTGAAAATTCTCTTAGGAAACTGTTCTGCTCCAGAAAACCCAAAAAGCACCAGAGGAGAGGGAAACTGAGGACGTTAGAAAGAGAAGCACAGCAGCTGGAAATGGAACAAATGTTGGGTCCCAACAGAACCGACGGTACCGGACCACCAGGAGGAAAACTACGCTAACGTCCTGCAGACGGGAGAAAACGAGCCACAACTGTTCATTAATATTCTCTAATCATCACCTGACTAATGTACCTTTGATGTTCTGTGTATACATGTAGGACTGAATCGATTAATATTGATTAATCGATTATTGAAATAATCATGAACTACTTTAGTAATCTGTTCATTTTTAACTGGAGAACAAACATTGAAAAACAGCCAGCAGGTGAAAAAACAACATTCCAGGGTTTCCCCCGGTGTAGAAGAAGCCTGGCGGCCCGCCATGCTTTGCTAGGCCCCCCGCCAGGCTAAGCGTTGCTTTTTTAGATTTTTCTTAAGAAAAATTAATAATTGGGAAAAAAATAAAACCTTTTTTTTGGATAAATCTTTAAGCCGGATTGCAAGCGTCTCTGTTCTGGAGCAGATTTATTTCTAAAAGGTTTATAGTTTATGCATTTAAAGCAGGAGAATCGGCCAATCACACAGCTGGCGCCGCTGCTCCACTCAAACTGGACACAGGCTGACCACTATGGACATTTCCATCAACCCGGTGTGGGTAGTTATTTTTCTGTGGAGAACTCTACGTCAAGGCAGAGTTTAAAACGAACCACGTTAAGTTGGCACCTTACTGGGATGGAATCTGTCAGACTACTGGGACAGTTTTGGGGTTTGTCATCCCCAGAGGTTTTCTGCTGGGCTGATATCTGGAGACGTGCTTCAAAAAGAAGATGAGCATCTTTTCAAAGTTCTATTAGTTGCAAGCAAAAGAACTTTTACAGGCTCTTGGCTAAAGAAACTCCTCCCAGCTAAACCATTGGCAGGAAGTCGTGGAGGAGATTCATGGAAAAACTGACATCTTTACATATAAACAGAGATTCTGGTCCAAATGGCTGACGTACAAGAACAAGGAATGTTTTCTTTCATAAACATTCATCTTCATAACAACAGGAAGGCCCATCTTCCTACCTTCTGGTCGGAGCCATGCTGGCGTTGGGCGGGTTGGGCCCACCGGGCCCGGTCCGGTTGGTCGGGCTGACGGTGGACACAGGAAGGTGTTCCTCATGGTCTTCGATGCACTGCCTGTAGATGGTCTGTAGGGGGCAGAAACACAGGTTGGACCTGCTGGTTTCAGTGGGCGGCGCGGCGCTGGGCCCGGTCGATACCGACCGTGCTGACGTCCAGCGGCAGGATGAAGACGATGAGGAAGCACAGGTACCAGGCCAGCAGCGTGCCGAACAGAACCATGCGCTGCTGCTTCCGGAAGTCTCCGTAGCGATGCAGCAGGAAGAGAGCCAAGAAGAAGACCAGGACGATCTCCAGGCCGAGCGCCGCGCCGCTCATGGTGCCGCAGCGCCCCCCGCAGGTCACAGCGCAGCCTGCAGGTCACAGCGCCCCCCGCAGGTCACAGCGCAGCCTGCAACAGAGCCAAGCACACCAGAAGGACAAATCCGTCACAAACGGCATCAGCTGGATTCATCGAGGCGACAACCAACCAAAATTCATGATAAAAATCATTTACTGTGACACAAAGTCTGAACCGGTTCTGATCGGACCGGTTCTGCTCACATCAAACCAGTTCTGCTCAGATCGGACTGGTACTGATCGGACCGGTTTTGATCAGACCGGTTCTGTCAGATTGGACCAGTTCTGCTCAGATCGGACCAGTTCTGGATCGGACTTGTCCCGGTCCGTACATTTTTCTGTAACTCTGACTCAGAGAGGTTTAAGGGAACCGGGTTTAAGGTCCAGTTTGGTTCTGATGAACACACACTGGACCTTCTTTCCGGACCCATCTCCTCCCTGGTTCCTGCTGCATCCTGATAAACCCAGAGAACACCAGAACCTCTGGTTCTGGATCTGCTGAGATTCTGAGTTGGATCCAGTTTAACCCCGCCCACCCGTGATGTCATCGCTGACCGGTCCTCCTGCAGTCATAAAAGGCTGAATTATTGCATCATCAGTGAGGCTGTGACATCATCAGAGCGCCTGCATGTTACTGTTCATGCAGAGGAAGTGAAGGGCAAAAAGACCTGGAACCTGTTTTCTGGTTCTGATCGCTGCTGAGCACAGAAACATGTTACACACACTGAACATTATATTAATAAACGCTGAACATTATATTAATAAACGCTGAACATTATATTAATAAACGCTGAACATTATATTAATAAACGCTGAACATTATATTAATAAACGCTGAACATTATATTAATAAGCTAAATGATGGAAAATCAGTTCATACATTAAATGTTTTTAACCATTTTACTGGTGACGTTCAGGCAGGAGGAACATGATGTCATAGAATAGCAGCCAGTGCAGTTAGTAAGAGGTTGATCAGTCCAGGTGAGGCTCAGCTGCTGCTGCTTCACCTGCTGCTGCTTCACCTGCTGCTGCTTCACCTGCTGCTGCTGCTTCCAAGCATTTATATGGGAAAATGCAAAAATTCAGCGATTTTGAACAAAATAATCATCAGAATTGGTTAAACTAAATAAAACATAAATATTTTACAGTACAAACCCCAGGATGAAAATAGCAAAATAAATGATTTTATCATTATATTATTTTTCCATGATGACAGGTGAGACTCTGCTTCACCTGCCTCACCTGACCGCACGTCACTGTGCGTCATACATACAGAAACAGCAGCCCTGGTTAACTGGACTGGTTCCGGTTCTGGTTCTGGTCGCCTTCATCTCTGATGAAGAAGAGTCTTCAGCTGACAGGGACGCACTGCGCATGTTTGGTCTCAGAAAAGGGAAGCCCAGACTTCCGGGTGACTCGGTGATGTTAGCTGTGAGCCTTAAGCCCAGATGAACCGAACCGAACGCGGAATCAACCCAGTCACAGACAGTCGCTGGTTCTGGATCCGTCCAGATGAGCCCAGCCAGCTGGGATTCCGTTCATTAACCGGTCCGAGCAGAACCTTCCAGAACCATCCGGAACCACCCAGAACCCCCAGCCGGACCAGCGGAGACCGTCCGCCTCGCTCAGGTCTCGGTCTCTCCGCTCCACATCCTCCGCTGACGTGTCCCCTCTTACCGCGGAATGAGTGGCGCTGTGTCCGCCTCCAGAGGCTCCTCGGCCGGCCACGCAGCTCCCCGCGCCGCGCTGAGCGGATCTTCCACCGAGTTCACCGACACAGTCCGCGGTTCTCCCGGAGGACATCAGCGGAGCAGCATCCCGGTTCTCCAGGACGGATGGTGACGTCTGAGCAAAACAACACAGCTTCTTCTTCTGTGGTACGCAGCAGGGTGGGCCGTCTGCGCTCATCACTGCCCCCTGGTGGTTACCACGGTTCTGGTTCAGAAAAACGGAGCTGGTCCTCCAGAACCAGGTGGTTCGTTCTGGTCCGGTGCAGAATTACTGCACTCCGATTTATAAAGGTGTTAAAAAAATAATCCCTGTAATCCCAACATGCTACCTGGGAGCTCAGATTAAAGATGATAATCTGGCTGGTTTCCAGTGACAGCAGGACTTTTGTCAGGGTCTGGTTCTCCAGCCGGGAGGCGACAGCTGACAGGAAGTCCAGTACTACTACTACTACTAGTAGTAGTACTAGTACTACTACTAGTACTACTACTAGTACTAGTAGTACAAGTAGTACTAGTACTAGTACTACTAGTACTAGTAGTACAAGTAGTACTACTAGTAGTACTAGTACTAGTAGTAGTAGTAGTAGTAGTAGTAGTACTAGTACTTCTTCTTCTCCTCTTATTTCAGATTCCTGCCTTCAGCTGCTGGAGACTCTGGAAACCAGAGGGACTGAAGTAGACCTCAGAGCTGGAACACACTCCCTGAAAACCCGATCAGAACCTGACTAGAACCCGATCAGAACACAATTAGAACCCAACCAAAACCCGACCAAAACCTGAAGGTTCCTCTGAAGCTGCAGTTTGTAACTTTATTAAATACTAAGTTTGTTTTCCATATTTTTAAAATCTGCCTCCATGTCGTTGTGACGTTATGAAACAGATAACCTGTTGATCCGTCTCCTCTTGACCCAAAACCACCAATCAGAACCAGGAGGCGGGGCTTAGCACTGTCAATCATGCTCATGTACATGCTGTTAAATGTGCTAATGGAAACAACTTACAGTTGCAGAAAAACTGTTTATCTGCCGTCATCAGTGGCTATGCTAACTAGCCTTAGCATTCCTTACAGGCTATGCTAGCTGTGGGGAGGGGCTAAGGGGGGTGAACTAGTTTCTATTATTCAACAAAGTACATCAAAGCTTTTGTAAAAGTTTTATTTGTATGATAGTGGAAATCAAACGACTGACAGCAGAGCAGAGTCCAGGCAACAGCTGACACCCCGCAGGTTCAAAGGTCACAGTCCGGACGGGAGTTCCCACTCTGATCCAGAAGCAGGGACCAGGCTGGCGCCTCGTGTTGTTTTCTGGGACAAACATCAAGATCCATGAAAACAACAGAAACACAGGACCCACACAGCAGAACCTATTGGATTTTGACTAGGCCGTTCTGTTCTCAGCTGCTTCCCCACAGCATGATGCTGCCACCACCATGTCTCACTGTGGTTATGGTGCATTCAGGGTTATGTAGAGTGTTGGTTTTCCACCAAATATGGAGATGAAGAAGCGTTTCATGTTTTTGTTGATGCTTTTCAAAGTGGGGGCCGTGGCCCCTCGGAGTGCCACCAGGGGGCGCTAGAGGGGCCCCAGAAAGTTGGAGGGAACATGAGAATAAAATCCAAAAATTAAAAATTTTACTGAAATATATTTTTAATAGCAAAATCTACTGTTTTTTGATCCTAATTATAAAATGTAATTTTAAATAACTTGTGATGCTCATCTTTCTGAGTGGCTAGCTGCTGAGCGGCCCGGCGGGTCACTCAGAACCTCTGCTGCTGAGATTCTCTGGGTTTGTGTCTAAAGATCTGTGAATATTTGAAGCTATTTTAAGATTCAGATTCTGCTGAGAGAACAAAACAAACAGGCTGCATGTTGAACTTTGACCTCCTCATTAATGATCTACAGAGCCGCGGTCTGTCAGCTGATCCAGCAGCAGGCGGGGGAGGGGGACTGCCGATGGTTCTGGGTTCAGTGTTCTGGTACCGCTCTGATCCTGAATGACATTTTCCTTTTAATTGATCCCAGTTATCAATCAATGTATTAATTATTCAAATGAGTACAAAACGTTTCTATGGAAACGCAGCAGAGCATGGAGTCACTGACCATCACTCCTCCAGGCCAGCAGGGGGCGACAGTAGAGAGGAAGAACTCTCCTTTAACAGGAGGAAAAATCCAGCAGAACCAGAACCAGAACCTGGCAGCAGAAGAACTGAACCAGGAGATTTTAGTTTTAGTTTGCTGTGTGGGTCCACAACATCCAGCAGTTTAGTTTTAGTTTAGTTTAAGTTTAGTTTAGTTTACTTTAGCTTTGTTTAGTTAGGTTTAGTTTAGTTTTAAATTAGTTTAGTTAGTTTTAGTTGAATTGTAGTTTTAATTTAGTTAGGTTTAGTTTAGTTTTAGTTCAGTTGAGTTGAGTTTGGTTCAATTTAGGTTTAGTTTAGTTTTAAGTTTAGTTTAGTTTGGTTTAGTTTTAGTTTACTTTAGCTTTGTTTAGTTAGGTTTAGTTTAGTTTTAAGTTTAGTTTAGTTTTAAGTTTAGTTTAGTTTAGTTTTAGTTGAGATGAGTTGAGTTCAGTTTAGTTCAGGTTAGGTTTAGTTTAGTTTAATTTGGTATGGTTTAGTTTAGTTTTCGGTTTAGTTTTAGTTTACTTTAGCTTTGTTTAGTTGGGTTTAGTTTAGTTTAGTTTTAATTTAGTTTAGTTAGATTTAGCTTAGTTTAGTTTAGTTTAGTTCAGGTTTAGTTTAGTTTGGTTTGGTTTTAGTTTGGTTTAGTTTAGTTTACTTTGGTTTGGTTTAGTTTTAGTTTAGTTTACTTTGGTTTAGTTTAGTTTAGTTTAGTTTGGTTTAGTTTTAGTTTAGTCTAGTTTAGTTTAGTTTGGTTTAGTTTAGTTTGGTTTAGTTTAGTTTGGTTTAGTTTAGTTTAGTTTAGTTAGTTTAGTTTAGTTTAGTTCAGGTTTAGTTTAGTTTGGTTTGGTTTTAGTTTGGTTTAGTTTAGTTTGGTTTAGTTTAGTTTGGTTTAGTTTTAGTTTAGTTTACTTTGGTTTAGTTTGGTTTGGTTTGGTTTAGTTTAGTTTAGTTAGTTTAGTTTAGTTTGGTTTAGTTTTAGTTTAGTTTACTTTGGTTTAGTTTAGTTTGGTTTGGTTTGGTTTAGTTTAGTTTAGTTTGGTTTAGTTTAGTTTGGTTTAGTTTAGTTTGGTTTAGTTTAGTTTAGTTTAGTTAGTTTAGTTTAGTTTAGTTCAGGTTTAGTTTAGTTTGGTTTGGTTTTAGTTTGGTTTAGTTTAGTTTGGTTTAGTTTAGTTTGGTTTAGTTTTAGTTTAGTTTACTTTGGTTTAGTTTGGTTTGGTTTGGTTTAGTTTAGTTTAGTTAGTTTAGTTTAGTTTGGTTTAGTTTTAGTTTAGTTTACTTTGGTTTAGTTTAGTTTGGTTTGGTTTGGTTTAGTTTAGTTTAGTTTACTTTGGTTTAGTTTGGTTTAGTTTAGTTTACTTTGGTTTAGTTTAGTTTGGTTTAGTTTAGTTTGGTTTGGTTTGGTTTAGTTTAGTTTAGTCTAGTTTAGTTTACTTTGGTTTAGTTTAGTTTGGTTTAGTTTAGTTTAGTTTGGTTTGGTTTAGTTTTAGTTTAGTCTAGTTTAGTTTACTTTGGTTTAGTTTGGTTTAGTTTAGTTTACTTTGGTTTAGTTTAGTTTGGTTTGGTTTAGTTTAGTTTGGTTTAGTTTAGTTTGGTTTGGTTTAGTTTGGTTTAGTTTGTTTGGTTTAGTTAGTTTAGGTTAGTTTGGTTTAGTTTAGTTTGTTTGGTTTAGTTTGGTTTAGTGTAGGTTGGTTTAGTTAGTTTAGTTTGGTTTGGTTTAGTTTAGTTTAGTTTAGTTTGGTTTAGTTTAGTTTGGTTTAGTTAGTTTAGTTTAGTTTGGTTTAGTTTAGGTTGGTTTAGTTAGTTTAGTTTGGTTTGGTTTAGTTTAGTTTAGTTTAGTTTGGTTTAGTTTAGTTTGGTTTGGTTTAGTTTAGTTTGGTTTAGTTTAGTTTGTTTGGTTTAGTTTGGTTTAGTTAGTTTGGTTTAGTTTAGTTTAGTTTGGTTTGGTTTAGTTTAGTTTAATTTAGTTTAGTTTGGTTTAGTTTAGTTTGGTTTAGTTAGTTTAGTTTGGTTTAGTTTAGGGTGGGTTAGTTTAGTTTAGTTTAGTTTAGTTTAGTTATGTTTAGTTTAGTTTGGTTTAGTTTAGTTTAGTTTGGTTTCGTTTGGTTTAATTTAGTTTAGTTTAGTTTAGTTTAGTTTAGTTTAGTTTGGTTTAGTTAGTTTAGTTTAGTTTGGTTTAGTTTAGTTTGGTTTAGTTTAGGGTGGTTTAGTTAGTTTAGTTTAGTTTAGTTTGGTTTGGTTTAGTTTAGTTTAATTTAGTTTAGTTTGGTTTAGTTTAGTTTGGTTTAGTTAGTTTAGTTTGGTTTAGTTTAGGGTGGGTTAGTTTAGTTTAGTTTAGTTTGGTTTAGTTTAGTTTAGTTTAGTTTGGTTTAGTTTAGTTTCGTTTGGTTTCGTTTGGTTTAATTTAGTTTAGTTTAGTTTGGTTTAGTTTAGTTTAGTTTAGTTTAGTTTGGTTTGGTTTAGTTTAGTTTAATTTAGTTTAGTTTGGTTTAGTTTGGTTTAGTTTAGTTTGGTTTGGTTTAGTTTAGTTAGTTTAGTTTAGTTTAGTTAGTTTAGTTTAGTTTGGTTTAGTTTTGTTTGTTTGGTTTAGTTTGGTTTAGTTAGTTTGGTTTAGTTTAGTTTGGTTTAGTTAGTTTAGTTTAGTTTGGTTTAGTTAGTTTGGTTTAGTTTAGTTTAGTTTGGTTTAGTTTGGTTTAGTTAGTTTAGTTTAGTTTGGTTTAGTTAGTTTGGTTTGGTTTAGTTTGGTTTAGTTGGTTTGGTTTGGTTTAGTTTAGTTTGGTTTAGTTAGTTTGGTTTAGTTTAGTTTGGTTTAGTTAGTTTAGTTTAGTTTAGTTTAGTTTAGTTTAGTTTGGTTTAGTTTAGTTTGGTTTAGTTTAGTTTAGTTTAGTTAGTTTGGTTTAGTTTGGTTTAGTTTAGTTTAGTTTGGTTTGGTTTGGTTTAGTTTGGTTTAGTTTAGTTTAGTTTAGTTTGGTTTGGTTTAGTTTAGTTTAGTTTCGTTTGGTTTAATTTAGTTTAGTTTAGTTTGGTTTGGTTTAGTTTAGTTTGGTTTAGTTTAGTTTAGTTTAGTTTGGTTTAGTTTAGTTAGTTAGTTTAGTTTAGTTTGGTTTAATTTAGTTTAGTTTAGTTTAATTTAGTTTAGTTTAGTTTGGTTTAGTTTAGTTTAGTTTAGTTTGGTTTGGTTTAGTTTAGTTAGTTTAGTTTAGTTTAGTTTAGTTTAGTTTCGTTTGGTTTAGTTTAGTTTGGTTTAGTTTAGTTTAGTTTGGTTTGGTTTAGTTTAGTTAGTTAGTTTAGTTTAGTTTGGTTTAATTTAGTTTAGTTTAGTTTAATTTAGTTTAGTTTGGTTTAGTTTAGTTTAGTTTAGTTTAGTTTAGTTTGGTTTGGTTTAGTTTAGTTAGTTTAGTTTAGTTTTTGGTTTAGTTTAGTTTGGTTTGGTTTAGTTTAGTTTAGTTTAGTTTAGTTTAATTTAGTTTAGTTTGGTTTAGTTTAGTTTGGTTTAGTTTAGTTTAGTTTGGTTTGGTTTAGTTTAGTTAGTTTAGTTTAGTTTGGTTTAGTTTGGTTTGGTTTAGTTAGTTAGTTAGTTTAGTTTAGTTTGGTTTAATTTAATTTAGTTTAGTTTGGTTTAGTTTAGTTAGTTTAGTTTAGTTTAGTTTGGTTTAATTTACTTTAGTTTAGTTTTGTTTAATTTAGTTTAGTTTGGTTTAGTTTAGTTTAGTTAGTTTAGTTTAGTTTTTGGTTTAGTTTAGTTAGTTTAGTTTAGTGCTCTCTGCCCAGTCAGCGTTGCCTCAGCAGGATGTTCTGTTTCTCGCTGCTGTTATGTAAGAACTGTGGAACAGAACGTTTGGACCGACCCGCTGGTACCGACCCGCTGGTTTATTCTGTCAATATTTGCTCAGGTGTTAGTCCACCTGTTGGGTTCAGGAGGGGAGAGTGCCGGTCGACGACCTCTGACCCGGACCTGCTTCCTGTCCTGCTGATGATGAAAACGCTCCACAGTGTGACCCAGGGCACGTACTCCAGAACCAGAACCAGAACTCGGGTCCAATGAGCTCATCGCTGATGATGTCATCATCTGCAGCTGACCTCATCAGCTTCATCACAACATCTAAATAAAAACGTTTTAGCAGCAAATTTAGAGGAGAATCAGGAAAACTGAATTTCTGTTTTTATGATTATATTTTAGTTCAAACGTAAAAATTATAAAAACGTTTGGAACTAAAGTTTATTTACAAATCAAAGCAATTCTGCAGTATGCGCTGTGACATCACAAAAAAGCTTCGATCTGGTTCTGGTTCTGGTTCACTACCAGAACCAGAACTGTCCCACTGGGAAACAGAACCTGAACCAGTCACAGAACCCGGTTCTCCAGCTGGAATAACCTGGAGGAACCTGCAGAAACCAGGCGACTCGTTTGCAACGCTGCAGATCCTCTGGCTACATTTTAACTTCCACATGAACAATTCTTCCTATTTGAAATCTAAAATGTTGGAAAAGTAACTCAAAATGAAATTCTGATGACTAAACTAAACCAAGCAGAGTTTCCAACCTGAAGGAGGTCAAAGGTGAAACGTTCCTAAAGCAATGAAAACACATTTTATTCTGGTCTCACCAGGATTTATCTTATTCTGTCTTTTCTATGAAAACATTAGTTTTCTTTGAGCATAAATATATATTTGTATTTCTGAACAAGGATAATATTTTTCAAATAACTTAAGAGTTTTTTCAGATTAAATATTTATGTATTAATGAATTTGTGAACATATTTTAAGTCTATAAAAAGGTAATTTGATGTTTGGGAATGGAAGAGCTTTGAACTGATCGTTCTTCATGATCTGGATTAAAAGTTTCCTCTCGGGTCTGAAGGACAGTTTGGCTCCAACTTTCATGATTTCTGGTTGTGATTCTCAGCTTTAAACTGTTTATTATTATTTATTCATAAAGTCATTCTAGACTTTCATTTAGTTAAACGGATTTATTCAAACTGAGTGGATGATGTGACGCCAGAGGTGGACAGTAACTAGTTACATTTACTCGAGTACTTTTACTAGAGTAAAGTTATCATGCAGCATCTTTTCTCTTACTGGACTAAAACTTGTGTCTGTTCCACCTGAGTCACTTCACTGAATGAAGAATTCACCTTTTAACCTAAAATGCACACCTTCAGTTTACGTCAAAGTGAGACCTCCTGTTTCTGCAGCAGCTTTGTTTCTCTAGTGTTCCTGTCCACTCGGGCTGCGTGGAAAATAACGTGGGATCAAACCACAGGAAGAACTTCTCCACATTAAATACAGGAGCTTCAGGCCTAATAAGTTTTATATTGAAAATGTTTTAATTGTTTCTTTTGCTGAAAACTTGATATTTTGTCTTTATTGTTTTTTTAGTCTTTACAATATTAAACTTTCTGACATCAGTTTTAAACATTAAACCGGAAGTTATGATGAATTTTCATAATCACATTTTTGACGACATGCAGAAGTTTTAATGCTGGAGTGAGGAGTTCAAGGAGAACCTCAGAACCGGGCAGAACCAACCTGGACTTCCAGAACCTCAGCAGAACCATGGGCTGATCTCACTGCTGTGGTTTTCTATGACACTTTGTCCTTCCACTGAACTTTCCATTCATACAGCTGGACAGCAGTTTGTTTTAATCTGTTTTTTAAATATGTGATGAATTAATGTGAAATAAATTAATTTTTCAAATTTTTAATTTTTCTATAAACGCTGCAAAGACAAGTTGGACCGTGTCTGGTCATATTGAGAAGCTTCATGAGTTCATTTATCCAGAACCTTCCAGGTTCCTCCAGGTTTTTCCATGTTATCCCAGGTTCCTGCAGATTTTTCCAGGTTCCTCCAGGTTTTTCCAGGTTCCTCCAGGTTCCTCAGGCCGGGCCCAGCCTGCCCCTCCTCCACAGAAAGCAGACCGTCTCTCCGGTGATCACTCCGCCTGCGCGCGCCCTCATTGGCTGCGTGGACGTTTTCACGTGGCGCCTGAGTGGGTCTTTGAAGTGGAGACTGAAACGTGCAGCGGCTCCTAGTTGCTCTGTGACAGCTGAGAGGGGCGGCAGGCCCAGCAGGTGTGTCGGTGGGGACGGAACCGCGACCCGGCAGATGTTTCTCCGAACCTGCTCCAGGTAAACCTCCGCACCGAGGCCCTGCGGCCTGCGCAAACTCTGCGGATTATTGCGCTGCGTTGTTTGAGCAGAACTAGAAACAACAGATCCGATTTTAACACCGAAAATCCGGACAAACATTCAAGAAAACCGAATTTCCGGAGCCGCAAGCTTGAATTGAAAACGGCCAACAGACAGAACCGTTAGTTGGTTCTGCTGCTGCTTGATGAACGAATTCAGTTTGATTCAATATTCCTGCTGCTTTAGCCGCAGTTTAACGGGATGCGGTTGTTTTTTACGCACCATCCGCTCTCAGCGTTAAAACTGCAGTTTGCTGCAGAAATCCGGATTGATTTTGGGTCCGTGAAAGGTAGCGTGGTTCCGAAGCGGTTCCGGCGTCAGAAAGTGGTTCAAACAGCAGGAAACGGGATTTAAAGGCAGCAGTGAAACGAAACGCGCTCATGCAGACATGAAGCGAGAGATCCGAGCGCAAACACCATGAACAGCTCAGACATGGAGGATGCGCCGCGTTGTTTCGGAGGTTCTTCTGGACCGAGCAGGCTGGATTGGTTCTGGACAGGAAAAGTCTGAGCTGCGGCTCCGCAGCGGGTTTTGCTGATGTGGGTCAGATCCACGCAGAGGAAGTCGGTCACGGACACCAAAGTTCAAACTCAAGATGTGCCACTCGGTCCGGATTCCGACCCGGTGGGTTTTTGTTGTTAACGTGTTTCCTGTTTTTAAAGGTCCGACTCGTTGTTCGGTTCAGAATCAGATAAATGAACTTAACGAAAAGAACGATCCGGTTCAGGCTTCTGGTTCAGTTACTGTTTCAGATGTGATGTTGTGACTTCCTGTTGAAAATCTTTAGTTTTAATTTTAAAAAGTGAAAGTTGTAGTTATGAGGAAGGAACTGATAACTTTCCACTTGGATCCAGCTTTGAAATGTCTTTGTTCTGATTCTGGATCCAGTTAGGATCCAGTCAGGATCCATTGATCCTGATTTTCAGTGGAATGATTTTTATTTAGTTTTTGAACCAAAATCAGACTCATGAATCAAAACGTGGCAGCAGAGAAATGACTTTGACTAGACATTTAAACACTTTATATCCATTTGGACTCTGGCTGGTTCTGCTGTGCTGAACCAAGCCGACCCGGTTCTCCTGCAGGATATTTGCTGCTTCAGCCGCCTGAGGAGATGGATGTGATCTGAAAGAAGCCAGAATGGAGGAATCAGGTTGTTTCATATTGTTTGTGGTTTTCAAGTGAAGTCGGATTTGAGATGAACTGAATTTACTTTCCGTTTTCATTCTGACCAGGTTTTGTGGATCCGGTGCAGCACTTTGGTCCAGTTAACGGCTGTTTTTAAAGGGCTTTCTAAATCAGTTGACATGTCGGCACAGCAAAAAGTTGAGTTTTGGTGATTGAACTAGGACCATCATGGGTTATGTAAGCCGGTTACGTCATGCCACCGAAGGTGTGTCTCCATGGCAGCAACCAGAGCCAAACCGGGCCAAGCGGGTCACAGCAGTTTGCCCCAGAAACCGGACCTGATAAGAGGCAGCAGGGAGCCAAGCTCTGAATATATTCAGTTCAGTTCCCAGTTTAATGTACATAACCGTTTATTTTATATCAGATATAACAGAAATGAGATGAGAGGAATAAATCAAACCCAGCGCAGTCAAAGTCCATTTTGTTTATTCTATTAAATAAATTTCTGGTTTTATCAGAATGTTTTAACGTTCCAAGATAAAAATAAAAAACACTACGAGGTTTGGAGTCTCTTCAGATTAGAGCTACAGTGAAGTGGCCACTGGTTTCCCCACTGACCCTCTGAGTTGGGCAACTTGGCTCATTTCACATTTATCACAGTTTTCCAAGACTTTACTTGGTTTTTAGACCATAGCTGCTGCAGCGCAAACAGAGTGGATCTGATTTCTCTTAGTTTCATAATCATGTTCTGGACTTTGTCATGAACATCTGATCTCCTTCTGGACCAACGGTGGAAACGCAAACAGCAACCAGCCAGGATCAAATAACAGGATATCAAGCTCATTCCAGGCTTTATGTGCACAATTTCAAACATTAAAGACAAAATATTCATTTTAAATTCACTGAAATTTGTGAAAATTTGTTCAAAGTGAAAGACTTTCCTAGTGAAGACGAGCAAACATTGTGCTGACCCGGTTTTACTGGATATTCGATCAAACCTGAAACGGCTTCAGATTGAAGTTTCTGGTCTGAGTGTCAATAATGTGGTTTAATCCACAGCTGGAACAAACCAGTTAAAGTTTGACTTTCTGAGCTGAACGTAGAGCAGTAGAGCTTCCTCTCATTCAGGAATCTTTCAGTTTCTGGCTTCAGGTGCAAAGAAGTTCTGATCAGAACCAAAACATCACAACGTGGATCTGAAAGGAATAATTTCCGCTCAACGTCTTCTGACTCTCTTACTTTATTTTGCTCCTGCTGTTGTCAAACATACTTGGTAGAAACTGTTCTGTAAAGTTTTTACAGCTGTAAATAATACAGTCACAGTTATTGATCTGAAGACATCGATGATCTTCATTGGTGAATAATTGAGCAGAGAATAATTGAGGGCTGGAAGGCCCGTCACATGGTGCTTCTCGGCCCGGTTGGTGTCGTGTGAGCAGAAACCTCCCAGAGGAAACATGGCTGGTTTATCAGCCAACCTGGTCATGGTGGTGACCTTGCCGTGACCTTGCTGCATGTTGGTGGCCATCTGATTGTGGTGTCGAAGGATCCCGTCTCGGGTCCCGTCCTTGACCCGGTCCTTGGTTCTGGTGAACTGAGTCTGTGGCGTTCTGTTTGGTTTATATTCGGAGTTCTGACTCAGAATCACTAAATTCATCTCATGTAACTGATTTAAAATCTTACTTTGCTGAGGTCACAGCTGTTTACATTAAAGGCAGAGAAACATTTTAAATACTGTTTGTTTCCTTTTTCTTTAAAATTTAGAACCAAAGTGGAGAAAAAAGTTCGCCTACAGATGGATTTAAAAAAAGTTGAAGTTTTACATGCATGGAGGTTCCTGTGTGCGTTCACAGTCTGCTGTTGGGATGGCGGAACCAAAGAGCTTCTGGGGAACCCAGAAGGTCAGCATGATGATCAGATTCTGCTGATCAGTATCCGCCAGATCAAACGAGATCAGCGGATCCGCTCTGAGCGCCGGACTCCTGCAGCATCAAGTCTCTACGTGACACTGGACTCGCAGTCCTCTGACCCCCAACACTCAGTGGTTCTGTTGGTTTAAACTGCCTCTTCTGATGGATCAGTGGTTGGATTTCATGCTAGATCATTTTCTACCATGTTGCTGTTCCTGAAAACACACATGAGGATCTTGGCAGTTGCTGTTTCATATTCAGCATGTCAGATTGTGTAAACCAGATATTGCTGCGTACGCGTGTTGTTCCCTGAGGTCAAATGAAAACGCAGCCGGTTGAATGTGACGATTAGTCAATCAGAAAGTGAGGCAACGGAAACACGGAGGAAAATCTAACGTAGACGAGACGCATCAACTGGAAGCCCGGTGGACATTGAAGACGTATTCTTTTAAAATTGTCTTTTCTCTGTTAAATGTGGTCTATAAACACAGCCAGTCGGCCATGTTTGTTTCCTCTGACATCACGTTTGATCTGGAGAGGTTTTCATCTGAATGTTGAGTGAAACTGGGTTGTGTGTTGCATTGACCAAACCGTCCTTAGAGCTAAAATTGTCCGACAGTCTTAAACTCTTACTGTGTGAACCCGGCATTTCCCTTCCAGATCAGAAAACGCTGAAACCGACCAGCTGTTCGGTTCTTGACTCCAAGAACAGGTTGGAAGTTCATTGGGGGCATTTACAGAAAGTTTCTTTGGGGCATTCCCCTCCGGGTGGTGTCGGGCCCCTCTCTGTTTGTGTTGCAGTGGGTGGTACGGGTCCACAGCAGGGTTTCGGTTTTGAGTGCAGATTTCTGTTAACCTAAATGCAGAGACTTCATTGTTCTCTGTTTGCACAGCAGTGTCCAAACAATGCAGCTTGTTTTCTCTGATGCCTCCTATCGGCGCTCAGCTTTCTGCTGAAACTCGAAGGTTTTCATTGACGTTGCAACCAAAATATGCAGCAAAACCTCCTGAGAAAATATGAAATAATCCATTTATCCTCTGCGGTTGGACCGGTGGTAGCAATGAAATGTTTTTGTCCTGAATCTTTGTGTGTTTCTCATGAACTGTAGAGATGAACACACTGAATTTGGGAGTGTTTTCCAGGTCCAGAATGTGGCCCCCACACCTGTAGAAATCCCTTTGGTTGTCTTGACCAAAGAAAACCAATTGCTTTTTGCCTTCATTCAAAATCTGAATGAAGACAAATTCAGATTTTCAATTATATTTTTAAAGTCTTCAGATTGGTTGAAAGGACTTCTAAAAATTTATTTTAAATTCAACTTTTTCTTTTTCTCTTGAGAAAATTGAGTCTAGAACCGAATACAGCCAACTTTTCTACAGGCAGCATTGACCAGATGTTAGGAAACCGACAGATGTAGCAGGATCCCAGAGCTGAAACGAGAGGAGCAATAACCTTTTGAAGCTCTCACTCGACACTAACGGTCTGACTTCTCTGTGTTTCAGTGCTCTGTTCATGTTTCCTCCTGAGCCCGACATGCCGATGGACGTGACCATACCCCTCTTCCTGTCCAAGGAGGAGTTCGTCTTCACCACACCCTCTACGGTACAGAAGTCAGTCCGAAGCTCCTGCCTGAGGTTCCAGCACACAACCTGCGTCAACAAAACTGAGCCTGAAGATGGCGCCATCACCAACAAAGACACGAAGAAAAAGAAACGTGTTACGTTCGCCGACCACAAAGGTCTGTCCTTAACGAAGGTGAAGATCTTCTCCAAGTTCACGGACCCCATAAAAATCCCTGTGAACATCCAGGAGATGCTGAGCGCCAAGCTCACGCTGTCGTCCACGGAGGAGGACAAACTGGTGCTGGATTTCACTCAGCCCTCCTCAGACTACCTGCTATTCCGGCAGAACCTGGAGCAGAACCTCGTGAGCCTGGAGCACTGCATGCTGAAGGAGAAGGCCTTTGCAGGAACCGTTAAAGTAAAAAATGTATCATTTGAGAAGTCTGTGATGGTTCGGGTGACCTTTGACTCGTGGAAAAGCCACACGGATGTCTGCTGTGAATATGTGAAGGACACGTACCCGACCTCGTACAGCGACACCTTCTCCTTCGAGGTGTCTCTGCCCGCCGAGATGTGGCCCAACGAGCAAGTCGAGTTCGCTGTGTGCTACAAGGTGAGCGGGAACGAGTACTGGGACAGCAACCAGGGTAAGAACTACCGCATCGTCTGGTCCTACATGAAGAAAAACCGCCACTCGGACTCATCACAGTTTGGGATCCACTTCGACCGGTACGGCAGCCCCACCTGTTCTCACGGGCTCTTCCCTGACTGGCCGAGTTACGCCGGCTACGAGAACATCGGGCCTTACTACTGAACATCTGATGTCTCAGTTTTTAATTTGCACGTTGTCAGTGATGACTGGCTTGTTTTAAAATGGTTTCTGTAATGTTGGGTTGCTCCTGAAGTCCGTTTTACTGTCGATGCTGGATCACACTACAGACCTGGTTGGGGTCCGGCTCAACAGGTGTTCTTTACCTCATCATCCTCATTCCAGATCAGATTTTAAACCTGCTGTTGTAACAGGAGCTGTAACTAACTGACCAAACCTTCACCAATAAGCCTTGAAGTTCTCAAGTTTTAACCTTCAGAGGGACGATCTGAGCAAACCGGAGCTGCTAACAGGAAGTCCAGTTGTTTTTTATTCACCGGTTAAAGATCACCAAGTCACAGAGCACCTGAGGTGTCCTGCTGCCACTTCTGCTACAGGGAACATTTTTAAGCTATTAACTCGTTTATTCTCAGAAAGTTTCGGGTTCAGGAAGAACTTGGTGTTGGGCAGCGGACTGGAAGCTGAACGACGTTCCCTGGAAGGATCAAAATGTCCCGGTTTCCTGATCTAACGAGTCTGGATCAGAGTAAATTCACTTCTTTAGCTCATTTGTTGTGAAGTTGTCTTTGTTTTTGAACACAGTATTAAGACATCACAGATATGCTGATGAGGTTTCTTTCTGACAGTTTAAACATGGTTGCTGGCCTGTAATGTTCAGTGATGTGAAGTTTTTAATGTTCTGCTGTTTGATTCAGGCGGTTCCTGCGTCAGCTGCAATCTGCTGCCAGAAGGTTTGTGTCTGTGCCGACAGTCTCGTTTTATCAGCGACCTTGAAAAGTGAAAAAGTTTCTTTATTTCACCTTAATCTGTGCCGTTATTGTGAGAACAATCAGAAAATATTAACTTGGACACTTTTTCTTGAAAGTTGACTGTGAGGAGTTTAAAGTTTTATAGTTCTCAGATAGACAAGGCCGTAGTCGCTGTTTGCTTCAAAGCTATGCAGAAATTTGCACATCAGTAAATGCAGTGAGAAAAGCATGGAGATTGTTTGGATCTTTGGTTTCTAAAGAGGAGTGAGGGGAAACGGAGGCGGTAACTTTCCCCGCTCAGAAAACAAAGCTTCCTCAGCTTTCAGTGAATCTTTCTGCGCACAAAACCCTGAAAATAAATAAGCTATATTTCATTTAGCAGTAGTTTGATGAGCCAGTGTGTGAGTTTCTGTTTTAAGTGTGTGTGTGTGTGTGTGTGTGTGTGTGTGTGTGTGTGTGTGTGTGTGGGTGTGTGTGTGTGTGTGTTTGGCCTTGAGGCATCTGCTTTCAGGAACTGAATGACTCGGATGTCATTTTTAGCAAAAGGTTAATAAAGTTCTGCCATGTTTTACTCATAAAGATGAAATTCTGTCTGTGACAATAATCTGCTGTCATCAAAAGAAGAACAATAAAAAGTATATTTTTATCCTGACTCTGATTGGTTGGCTTCTTTTTTACATAAGTCAGATTAATATCTAAATTAATATTTAAAAGTATCCTGATGAAGAATTATCACAATACTTTTTGAGATCAGAAAATGTTCCTTAGCTACTCATGACTTCATGTTTTTGGTTTTGTATCATTAAGCTTTTTTCATTTCCTTTTATGTTACATTTTTACAACAGATTTTTTTTTAACATGATCTTTTATTCTGGTAATTTTCTAATCGTTTCTCCAGCAGGGGGAGCCATATGCTGACGTAATGTGACGTAGAGCTGCATGTAAATGAGGAGGCGGACCTGGACCAGGACAAAGTCTCTGTGGTCCAAATCTGTCTTTAAATTTCAATAAAACAACAGCAGGGTTTTGATTCAGAATATGAAAACAGATTACTGTGAAGTTTTTGGTTTAAAGTAATTAAGGTTTGGCAAACAGCTTCCCCATGATTTACAGGAGGCTGGTGCAGCGCTGCCACCTTGTGCTGATGGTCAGTTATGCTTTTCTATCAGCAAATACACTGGGGGAAAATATTAGACAAACACTTGAAATTTAGTTTTGAAATTTCTAAAATAAAGCAAATAATGGCTAAATGTAATAACAAACAATTTAAATGGACAGTAAGGCAGGTTGGCAGGTTAAAACCCAAATTTAACAATGACAATCCAAGAAAATCTTAATAAAAGTGGATTATTTACTCTCCTGAGTTAAGACAATGAACTTATTCTGCACAATCTAGTAATGGATAATATTCCCAGAACCAGTCTGGATGTGATGATTGGGTCCAGAAAATAAAAATCAATCCAAAATAAAATCTACAATTAGAAACAATTGTAGATTATTGTTCCTAATCTACAGAAAGATAGTTTCTGTAGATTAGGAACTGTTTCTAATCTACAGAGTCTGAGAAACAGTTTCTTCCCCACAGCCGTCAGAGCCATTACTCCCTGCCGCCCCCCCCTCCCACACATATCATAACCTCGCAGTCACACATACATATCCCCCACCCCCACACAGCCACATTGTTCTGCACTTTGCACTGTCACATTATCTGTACTTTGCCATAATTGGACCTGCTGCTACTTCTTTGGTGTGGTTGAGTGCCTTTAGTTAATTTAGTTGTATATATTGTTATTATTATTATTATTGTGTGTTTGTTTATTTTTATTGTATATATTTGACTTTTTGCACGGGAGCTGCAACAGAAATTTCGTTGAATCCTGTTCAATGATAATAAATGCTATCTATCTATCTATCTATCTAGATTGTATTTTATGAATTATATCTGTGTTAATTATTAACTGTTACACAATATTTTAAAGCATCTGTCCCAGTCTAAAGTGTTTATTACCAGACAGAACGGATCAAACTGAACCTCAGCGTTGTTGGGAGGTCAAAGGTGAAAGTGCTCCTCGTTTCCAAAACAAAGTAATGTTTAACTAACTCACCCTTGGCACACAAAGCTCAGCGAACATCATCCACTTCCTTACTGAAAACCTGTACTCACTGCATTTATTGGTTCCAGAAGCTTGAATGTTCAAATCTACCCCAAAATGCGGTTGCTGCAGTCAGCATCTGTAAATCCCACTGCAGTGGCCCTTTAAATGCCACCAATAACACAGAGATTTATCTGGAATTTATATCACAAACTAAACAAAGTAAATAAATGCAAGTTGCCTCTCTTGTTTTGCATCAGCAGTTAAAGTCCATTTGGCTGATTTAAACCAAATGAACCTGATGGGAGAACCATCATGTTTAGTGACTTTACTCTGCTGCAGCTGTGAGCTGATGCACAACACAGACCTAGATTTGGCCCCAAACAACAAACCATCACTGGCAGAGCGTGGGTTGGGACTCTGTGGCAAGACATTTGTATATTTATTCAATTATGCAATCAGTCATATTTTCTTTCTTTACATTTAAAACTACAATTTAAACTTTTGCCCAAAGTAGCTCAATATTTTGCTACCACCAAACTCACAGGTCTTTAGATGCAGAAGTTGAACACTGTACACATTTTTGCAAGTCCTCATGTTGGGGTTTTAAATGTTGACTAGTTAGGTATAATTTTCATCTAATTAGCCCAAGTCATCAGCCAGTGTCTGCTAGTCAGGACTAGTAAAAATTATGTGAACTTCAGGGAGAAAAAGTTCTAGTAAGCCAGAGTGATGAACTAATATCTCTAAAGGTATTTTTTTAACTGGTGTATCAAAATGTTAAGGTGATGGAGGGAAAGATTTACCTGGTGCAGTGTAGTTTTAAACTAATAGAGATGAATGACGGCTGACACCAAGGACAATGAGTAAATATGGAAATGTGCTGCCATACTGTGAGCTTGCTGCACCTTGTCTGGGTGTGCTCTCTGTGTCATGTGACCATGGCTGTTTGCACTGGAAGTAAAATGTGACAGGTAGCTGCTCAGGTTGCTGAGTTTGATTCAATGTTTTCAAAGCTGAGGAACGTTTTGTTTAACTGTTTGTTTGATTGATGATGTGAAGAACTTCAGACCAAAATCTGCAGCTGTTACAAAGTTTTGATCTTTAACTGGTGAGTTCAACTTTGTAAAAGTACAGAAATCTTATTACTGACTAAATCTCATCAGTTGTATTCTCCCCAGAAGCACAGAACATGTCATGAATTTTATAACCTGGAAGGTTTATTTATATGGAAATAATCAGTAACAGACTGACAGAGTAAAGAACAGAAGCCTTTTCTCAAACCTTTTTAAATGTTGCTGTTATGTTCACAGAGTGAGGAAGGAAGTGGTTAGATGAGAACAAGACTGGCTGTATTTCTAAAAGCCATCATGTAAAGGATTACATTCTGTATGTTATGATCCACTCTGTCCAGAAAAACCAAGACAGAATATCTTGATGCACCATTGCTAGAATGTACATGAAGTCACACTGAACGCTGTGGTGTCGTTGAAAACCAGACCGGAAAGACCATCTAGGGCCTCATACATAAAGACAGATTCATTCTGCTAGACATTATGAAACTTAAAGTGTACAAAACATTTCAGGGATCCCATTTCTAAAGGTGGCATAAGAACAAAACACTAAATGGTGAGACAACATGTCTGAATAACCGTGGCAGCAATGCCTGCCTCTAGTTAGTTTCCAACAGTTCTCCTAAAAGTAATAATAATAATGCATTGTAATCAGAAGGTGTCTTTCAGGGCATTTCTAATTCTCCATCCATCCATCCATCTTCTTCCGCTTATCCGAGGTCGGGTCGCGGGGGTAGCAGCTTCAGAAGGGAGGCCCAGACTTCCCTCTCCCCAGCCACTTCTTCCAGCTCTTCCGGGGGAATCCCGAGGCGTTCCCAGGCCAGCCGAGAGACATAGTCCCTCCAGCGTGTCCTGGGTCTTCCCCGGGGCCTCCTCCCGGTGCCCGGAACACCTCAACTGGCTCCTCTCGATGTGAAGGAGCAGCGGCTCTACTCTGAGTCCCTCCCGGATGACTGAGCTTCTCACCCTATCTCTAAGGGAGAGCCCAGCCACCCTACGGAGAAAACCCATTTCGGCCGCTTGTATCCGCGATCTCGTTCTTTTGGTCATGACCCAAAGCTCATGACCATAGATGAGGGTGGGAACGTAGATCGACCGGTAAATCGAGAACTTCACTTTTTGGCTCAGCTCTCTCTTCACCACGACGGACCGGTACAGCGGTAGAATTTCACATGTAGAATTTCTAATTCTACATGTGATTATTCACATGAGTGATGAACACAGAAGAGCTCCCAGGCTTGGTAGAGCTCTCTGAAACTAAAGGTTGACCAGCAAAAACAGGAAACCATTCAGTCTCACTGCTAAGAACAAACTATGACATCAAGACAACAGGAAATGTTTTCCATTATATAACCTGTGGTTTGATTTCACATGCCTCCTTGATATACATACACCTGCTATTAATCAAAGCTGGCTGCTTTTTATGCAACCTGAAGCTGAAGTTTAAAATTGAAAATAAAAAAATGCTAAAATCAAAACTATTTAATCTGTGTTCAGCAGGACCCAATGGCTCTGAAACAAATGCTGTTTGAGACACTACAGGAGCTGGGAGATGAAGAGTTTCGTAGCTTTAAATGGTTCTTGCAGCAGACAGATGACGTCAATGGTCTTCCACTCATCCCAAAGAGTCACCTGGAGAACGCAGACCGACAGGAGACAGTGGATCAGATGGTGCAGAAGTACAACCGCTGGGCTGTGGAGGTGCTGAAGAAGAACCTCCAGAAGATCTACAGAAATGACCTCCAGGATAAATTATCAAACATCCACAGACCTGTGCAAGGTAATTCATCAGGCAGCTGGTTAGGATTTATCAAAGTTTGTTTTGTGGACTGATTATATAGAAGAAACCAGTTACTGATTAATTTTCTGTTCCATGTGTGTCTCTGTCCTACAAAGACATGGAAAATTCACAACCTGTTAGAAACTACAAAGAAAGGCTGCAATCAAACCTCCAGGATACATTTAGGTGTATACATGAAGGGTGGACTTCAAAAAGGAATACAGTCAATTTAGATGAAGTCTACACTGAGCCGTGCATCACAGCAGCAGGAGGCCAGCCTATCTCCAGGTTCATCAGAAGAATTGAAATGGCATTTGGAAAGCCGTCTGAACCAAAAATCAGCAGCATATTCACACACCTGTCAGGAGCAAAAACAAACATCAGAACAGTGACGACCAGCGGAGAGGCAGGAATGGGAAAAACCTTCTTGGTTCACAAATTTGTTCTTGACTGGACAGAAAACAGAACCAGTCAGGATGTTCATCTGATGTTTCCCCTCATGCTTAACCTGGTGAATTTTCCACGGCAGGAGACATTCAGTCTGTCTGAACTGATCCACACATGTATTCCTGGAACTGTGCACATGACAAAGGAGGAACTTAACCACATCTTCACATCACTGCAGACATCAGGAAACTCTAATTTTGATAAGAGTGAATATAAAATCATTTTTATATTGGATGGCCTGGATGTGAGCAAACTTCCACTGGACTTCACTGCTGCAGAAAAACTGCCTGTTGATGTGACAAAACCTGCTCCAGTGGAAACGCTGGTGACGAACCTGATTCGAGGGTACTTGCTTCCCTCGGCTCGCCTCTGGATCACCACCCGACCTTCAGGCATTGGCCAGATTCCTCCTGAATTCATCCACATGGAAACAGAGCTCCGAGGATTCTCTGAGCAACAGAAGGAGGAGTACTTCAGAAAGAGATTCGGAGATGAAGAGCAGGCCCACAGGGTCATCTCCCACATTAGGATGTCACCTAGCCTGCGGTACATGTGCCATCTCCCAGTCTTCTGCTGGATCACTGCTGGGGTTCTGCAGCCCATGTTAAAGACCAGCACTGGAGGAGAACTGCCCAGTACTTTAACTGGGATTTACATTGAGATCCTCATGGTTCAGATCCAAACCATGAAACAAAAGTTTGGCAAACCAAAAAGCTTGAAGTACCTCGAGACATTGATGAAACTTGCTTTCAACCAGCTAGAAAATGGTGGCCTGTCATTTTCTGTGGAAAGCATAAAGGAGGACGATGTTAACAGCTTCGATGATTTTTCTGTATACCCAGAAGTATTCTTACAGTTCTTCAAGGAGGAGCATTGTCTGAAAATGAATGGAAAGAAAGTGTTTAGCTTCCTCCATCAGAGCATAGTAGAGTTTCTGGCTGCTCTGTTTGTCGTCTCACACATTAGGAACAAACCAAAAAATACTTTCCGAATTCCAGGCTTAGTTTACAGCCAAAAGCACCCACAGGAAACCGTCTATGAAATCATCGACAAAGCTGTGAAGAGTTCAGATGGACACCTGGACACATTTCTTCGCTTTCTCCTTGGTCTTTCTCTGCAAAGAAGTCAGCTTCATCTTAAAGATCTACTTCCACAGACAGGAAGTAGCTCACAGAGCAGACAGCTAACTGTTGATCACGTTCAAAATAAAATCAGAGACAGTCCTTCTCCAGAAAGAAAAATCTCTCTGTTCCCATGTCTGAATGAGCTGATGGACAGTTCTCCAGTAGACGAGGTCCAGCAGTTCCTGAAATCAGAAACAGGATCTGTGGATGAACTGTCTCCTTCTCATTGGTCAGCGATGGTCTTCATATTACTTTCATCACTAAACGATCTACATGTCTTTGACCTGAAAAAATACTTCCCTTCAGAAAAGTTTCTCCTTGCTCTCCTGCCAGTGGTCAAAACCTCCAAGACATCACTGTGAGCTTCAGCAGACATTTATTATGACAAGACTATCAAAAAACAATTTACTGAAGTTTCACTCATCGTGTCATCTTTTCCAGGCTGACTGGCTGTAACCTTTCAGAGAGAAGTTGTGTTGCTCTGTCCTCAGTCTTTAGCTCTCAGTCCTGTAGTCTGAGGAAGCTGGACCTGAGTAACAATGACCTCAGAGATTCAGGAGTGGAGCTGCTGGCTGCTGGGCTAAAGAGTCCCCACTGTCAACTGGAAACTCTCAGGTCAGAACTGCTCGACTTTTTAAGTTATAATGGGACGTTTTCCCAGCCAGAATCTTATGGGTGAGAGACTGAGCACTGGCATTGCTTTTAAGAAATTAGTCAATGGTTTCCATGTTGCTTCAGTTAAAAACGGTAGGAGAGCAGCAGATTGTTGATATTTGCTAATCTCTAAAGTTTAAAGAATGTGGTTTAAAAAACAGCAGGACCTCGTTTTCTCTGGCTGTGAGCTTTTAAAGCATCACTTAGTAACTTTCTTGAAGTAATTTATCTGGTTCCAAATCTCTGGTAAAGAACCTCCAGACATTCAAAATGAGGTAGTGCAGCCTCCCTGTTTGACAGTGACTTTGGGCAGACAAGTAAAGCCCTTCAGCAGGAAGAGAGACCGAGGTGATGAGGCTGCAGTCGGACTGTAACATTACGTCATAAATGACATAAAGCACACTGCTACACCCAACAGCTAATTAGAAAGTAGACAACACTACAATATATCTTTGATGAGTATCATAGGAAATAAATCTTTAAAAACAAATTTCTTAATCAAAGACACAACATGGTAAATGGCTTGTACTTGTACTACGCTTTATCAAGTCCAGAGTTTTTGATCCGAAGCACTTCACACTACCTTCAGTCATTTACACACACAGTGTAAATATCAAACGTTTCTTCCTCGTTTTAGACTTATCTGCTGTAACTTGTCAAAGGGAAGCTGTGAAACTTTGTCCTCGGTTCTTGGATCGGAGTCCTGTAGTCTTGAAGAGTTGGACCTGAGCAGCAATGACCTGCAGGATTCAGGAATGGAGCTCCTATCAGCAGGACTCAGCAGTCCACATTGTAAACTGGAGACATTAAGGTCAGTTTTTATTGACTAACAGAAAGATCTAGGCTTTGTCCTACATTAAAGCTTTCAGAAAAAAAAACTTTTTTATATCTCCCTCTCTGCTTAAGGGTCTGTGACTGTAAGCTGTCAGAGGATATTTGTGATGCCCTCACGCTGTTGGAGTTATGTAGTCTGAGACAGCTGGACCTGAGGAACAACGAGCTGGGCCCGTCAGCAGAGGAGCTGCGTCAAAGATGTACACAAATAACTATTTGGTGAGTAAAAACACCAAATAGTGGCTTTTCCACAAATACAACATACGCTACATTCACACTGCAGCGACCCAAGTGACCCAATTCTGATATTTTTGCAGTAATGCGACCTGTATCTGATCTTTTCATGAACAACACAGGTTGGATTTTTTTTCCAAATGTGACCCAGACCACTTGGATATCCGATACGTATCCAATATTTTCAAATGTGACCCAAAGTCCAGTTCGCATTCATCCAACCTGGATGTCATTGACACCAGACAAATCTCACTATTCTGCATCTTTATATGCTCAAGCGGGAAGAAAAACAACAACCATGACAGACTATAATGAGGATTAAGTTAATTTGCTGCTCCGGTCGGACAACAACCTCAACTGTAAGCTATGCTCCACCGTTAGCATCCATGTTTACTTCTCGCTCTGTTGTTGCGCCCTCTACTGCTCATGCAGGACACTTTCGGGTCGTTGCCTGTTCACAGTGGAGATCACGTACCGGTTGCATATATTTGGAAGTGTGAACAGCCACAGCAAAAAAAAAAAAACGGAGTTGACAAAAAATTGGCATTGGGTCACTTCAGGCTGCAGTGTGAACGCAGCATTAGTTTCTGTTAGAAAGACAACCCATGAAAACTAAATGTCTTCTTGATTCCTCAATATTCCATCTTCTCTCAGTGAAAATTAGTTCAAAACATCTGAAACCTTTTACTTTTTTGATCATTTCATATTTTTCTCACTTGATAACCTTGACTGATCTAATATCTTTGATTCCTGCAGGACTCACATCTGTCTGGGAGGAATGATCTCTAAAAGCGTTCTGATCCAGTCAGGATGTCCTTCTGTCTATCAGCTCAGAGTAAAAAAAGAGAAGTCTGGACTTTTGACCAGAGTCACGGTCGGTGAAAAACAAATGGACGAGATGAACAGAAAAATATTACTTATTGGTGAAGCGAGAGCAGAAAAATGTGCTCTCATAAACGCTCTGTTGAACTACATCATAGGAGTGAGGTTTGATGATGAAATCTGGTTCCAGGTCACAGAGGAGGAAGGACATCAGGCAACAGATGTGATGATTTATGAGATCTTTGGTTTTGAAGATAAATCTCTGCCCTACTCTCTGACCATCATTGATGTTGCTGGACATGAAGGCTTTGAAAGAGATGCTGTTATCAGAGAACAGTTATCAGACATGGATGACCAAGTAGCAGTTGTGTGCCTGGTGCTGAACGCAGGTGACAGTCTGCAGAGCAGCCGACTGAAACACACGTACGACTCAGTCATGTCTCTGTTTGCAGAACAAGAGGACAAATGCACAGTCATTTTAATCACAAACTCAGATGGACAAAATCACAGCAACGTTATGCAATATCTGGAAACTACACAAATTAAATTTATTAAAAATGAAAAGAGGGAACCATTTTACTTCCTGTTTAATAACCGGCAGCATGAAGACCGGACTGGAAACGCCGACGAGCTGGAGCAGGCTTATAAATTATCAGAGAGGGAACTCTGGAAGTTCACATGTTTTCTGAAAGAAGCTGAGGGTCGAATGATTTTGGCAGCAGTTGAAGAGCTTCATGAGCATGGCCGACTTAAAGCTTGCATCCAGAACCTGCAGGACAGAATCCAGCTGACGGATTTAAAGGTAGCGGAAATCAAACAGATTCAAAAAGCTCTACAGAACCATGTAGGAGAGGTGAAAAACAATGAAAGCTTCGCTGTAGAAATGGATGAAGTTTATAAAGACACAGAACCCATCGGGGGTGGGAAGTGGTTGTGGTTTTTTTATGATGGAGCCCTCTGCTGCACCGTCTGTGAAGAAAACTGTCATTATCCTGGATGCACAGTCGCCAAGACACCAGAAGACTGTGAGGTGATAAAAGACGGTTTCTGTGCTGTTTGTACCAACAAGTGTCCCGTTTCAGCTCACGTGAAAGAAGAGTGGAGGTATGTGACCAAAACAAAAAGAGTTGAGATGACACTTCTGGATGTGAGGCAGAAGTACAAAAGGAATGAGACCAAAAGTGAGAACAATATTAGTCTTTCAGATCATCTGGAAGAGGAAATAAAACATCAGAAAGCAAAGAAGTCCCAGATCATTGATGAGATCTACAAACATGTTGTCAGACTGCAGCAGATTGACCTGAAGGATGATCCAGCACCCAAATATCTGGACTTACTGATAGAAAGTGGAGACACAGAGATGGTGCTGAGACTGGAGGGCCTGAGAAAACAAGATGGTCAAAATACTGAATGACCAGAGGAGCAGCTGGAAGGACAAGATTTGATCTGTTCGTTTACTGCTGGCAAGTAAAACCATAACAAGTATTAATGTAATTCATGTTCCATTTTAACAAGTTAGCAGTCAAAAGTTTACAGTGGAAGAAATAGAAGAATAGCAAATATCATATGTCAAATATTACATGTCATGTCTCAATCTTCACTGAGATGGTTTTGCTGAAATCTAGTTTTCCTTAAAAAAAGTAAAAAGTTTGAGGACAGTTAATTTTTAAATCACAAGCTGAAAGATTTTACAGCACATGTATCGAACAGAAAGAAGCAGAATAAGTTATTATATGGTGAAGGTTTTAAATCCGCTGTCTTCTGTTTCCCACATTAGATTTCCTCCTGTTGGTTTAACCTTCTGAATAAGCTTCATGGTTTTTCCTGTTAGAAAGTTTCTGTTGGTTCTCAAACACAGAACATCACTAGGAATAAAATTATTGATTCATTTCAGGTAGAAAAGAAAGAATAATGTGAGTCCAGGTTGGACTCTTGGCTCACTCTGTGTTTCAACCAGAACAGGGTCTGTACCTGTTGGTGGTAACGTTTTACATGAAACTGTTCTGAATGTTTAAACATTGCTTTCTGGTATAAAGTGAATGTAAATGTGCGTCTCTTATTGCCTGCCTTTGGACTGAGACTAAAATGCAGCCAGGATAATTATATTGGGGCATGTGGCTTATGTGTCCGAGTTAAAAAAATAAAATGAATCTAAACACAACCTGAACTTATTACACCATTCCTGACACATATGAAAAGATCCAAGAGCAAAAAGAGATGGAGATGACATTTTAATTCCAGAATATAATGTTATCATTACTGCTGCATTATAGATGTAACTTTGACTTAAAGTAAGAAACGTATGAATCAGTGAATAAGATAAAACTATAACAGTTTAGTTTAGTTATACATTTGAAAATTGTACCTGAACTTTCTTCAATAAATCACTTATGCAGCTGCGTCCCGACCAGAAGAGGGCGATGCTGCACTAAATCTGATTAACTATGGAAAAGGACCAGAGCGATGCCTCTGTAATAACATTAAGAATTAGATTTTTACAAATGACCTGAAACAGGAAGCGTCTACCACCGATTGGAAGATGTCCTGCATTACATCACAGGAAAAACTCAATGCAACCAAGAGGACGTCTGCAAGAGGAAGAGCAAAGGGCATAAACACGGGAACATTTGGAAAAGAGGAAAGAACTTGGAGTTTATTGTAAAGAAATCACAGGAGCATATTACAAAAGCAAAGTTTAACTGGTTTAGGTAATGTGTTTTTTACAATGTAAATTAAACTGGAAAATCAAGAATTAAAATGTTTTAAGTTTTTAGGAATGTGGTTAGATGAAAAACTGACATGAAAGATACACAGTCATAGTTTTGGACAAATGTATAAAAGCTCGAATTATAAAGAGCTGCTTAGGAGGATTAGCATTAAGGGTCATTTACGTTGGACTAATACGGTAAGCATTAGGCTTTGGGTGTAAGGTATTGGTTCAGCAGCAGACATTTTTAAAAATCTGGATCAGATTTTAAAATGACATACTTCCTTAAAAAGTATGAACATGTTGACCAGAAGGCATGAAGAGGTAGACTTTAGGTAATGTTTGGTCTGGTGTCAGAGCGTGTTTGCATGCGGTTGTGTCTGGCAGAGTGTTTGCCGTTCTGATGGGGACGAAGCTGCTGGACAGTCTGGGTGAATCTGAAACGCTCCCAGAGGGAAGCAGTTCAAACAGTCCAACCAATGTACCCACCAGGTTCCTACCTTCACAAACGTTATTAAACGATGCTGTACTCCTATTTGGTCACACGATCAATATTTTTTTACCATTTCCAAGGAACAACAACTTACCCTTTGGCTCAACATACTTATGGTATGTTTTCCTACTTGATTTCATGTAAACATTAAAGGGTGTGTGATGTGCCAGAATAATGTCTCGGTTTCCCTTCAGACTGTAGATTTACACAAACAAAACAAATCCATTTCCTGCTGAGCAACATTTCCAAAAGCTGTCTGGATTTCCAAGAAACCTTCTGGATTTGACATAATGTTGATGTTACTGACAGACGGAAACAGTAAAACTCAGAGAAGAGTTTTTCCTGTTTAATCAACCAAACAGTTGAAGATCAGGGCGATGAACTCACCTGTTCATTTCAGTTTATCTCTATAGCACTAATTCACAGCAGATTTCACTGAGATGTCAACTTGCAACAATGGGCTTGGACCCCGTTGAAAGTTGCTTGTAGTTCTAGTTAGGCTTTAATTTGACCATAACAAATTGGTCACATGATCAATTTGTTCCTCCGGGTCTCAGCAGTGAAGACCCAGAGGAAAGGCTTCGGGCCGTAACACCGCTGTATCGAGTTTAGACCTGCTTGGCTGGCTGTATGCTATGCTAATAGTTATGCTATGCCTTTAGCATAACACAAAGCAGGAGTAGAATCATATAAAATTGCAACTTAACATTTTTGTTTTAAATTAATATTAACAGTGAATAAGTAGTTTTTAACATCAGTTTTGAGATTTTATGTAAAAAAGGTTATGATAAATATTAATCTATATTAATTGACATAATCCTAAAAAAAGTAAGAACCTATTTGAAGAGTTATTTTTCATGTTGTATCAACGTGTGTTATTCTGTTGAAGGAAACTGATCTGTACATCAGGCAGAAGAACTGACTGGTAGTGCCTCCGTCTACCACAAGGGGGCAGTCATGGTTCTTCCTCCAGGCATTGAGAGTCACTGTGGTTATTCTGTCTCCCCTATTTTCAAGGGTGTAGCAACAACACTTTGCCTCCAGCACAGAGGGAACGACCAGCCTGGATATTATCAACTTTAGCTGACAGCCTGTAAATTATGCTTTTATTTCCAGCTAGAAACCTCGGATGTCTCTCCTCTCTCCATTCTTTGTGTTTGTGTCGCTGCAGGTATTACAGGGGGGGCGCCACTCCCCGAGACAAGAGGAAAGTAGCAATAAACCTTTTTACCACATAAAATGACAAAAATAACACACAATGACTCGGAAAAGTGACTTTAATGAGATTACTAGACTGGAAATAGTAACGAGTTATTTTAGTCATTCAATTATTTACGGATCTGTCGGGTTCTGATATGTGTCCATCCTCAGTGTAAAACTCTTTCCCGCCACTTCAGTTTCATCGAGATCCAGTAATCGATGAAGGAAGTTTCTTTTTCAGAAGTTCTGGTCCAGAGATGACAACTTCTCTCTTGTCAGAATTTAAAAGCAGGAAAACCATCAAAGTCCCAGAGGAAATAAAGAAAAACTGTTCAACAGTTAGGAGGTTAAGCTCTTATTAAAATTAATATTTCTCTTTCATTAAGACTAGTCAACAGAAATATTCTTCTGTTGACTAGTCTTAGAAATGTGTTAATTGTTTCTGAATATGCCAGTTTTTGGTCAAATCTGAATAAAAAATGTGTTTTTAACGTGGCTGGTTTTGTTTCAGGCATTAGTGTGTTCTGGAAACTACGTACATTACTGTCAGGAGTTCGCATGCATACCACGATGTCTGGTGTAAAAACCCCTTGCAGGAAAAGGTGTTTGAGTAGAGGGTGATTTTGGCAGCGTGTACGGTATGTGTTCCTACTTTATTTAGTAGCTCAGTTCCCCCTACAGACAGTAGAGCTACAAAAACAAACCCATTTCCTGCTGAGCAACATTTTTAAAGGCCATCCAGATTTTCCAGTAGTGCTCTTTGTAAGTGGATGTTACTGAGAGACAGAAATAACAAGAGAGAAAACAGTTTTATTCTGTTTTATCAATCAGATAAAATATTTTCCTTTAAACACCCACAGTGAGCATTTGATTGGATCCAAGTCAGTAGATCTTGATTTGTTGTATTTTAAATACAGTAAACAGGAGCAACTAAAAATGAATGGAAGTCAATGCAGTGTCCTCTGCTGAAAAAGATGTGTGACCTTGTATTTGATACAATATAAGGAGCGTTTTCCTAACTATCAGTTGCCCAAAGAATAGTTTTAAATAAGCAATATGTTTTCTCTTTCATTTTCCTTTAAATTAAAACTTTACCTTCTGGAACATGAGTTAAATCTGAGCCTTTTCTGTCCTGAGCTGTTTTTCAGTCAGGCATTTTTAAGATCAAGCCGTTTGTGTGAGATCATGTGACCCGTTGCTCCTCCTCCACTGCAGTATAAAGGCTGGTAGTTCAGCCCATCTTTGCTCTTCCTGGCTAATCCCCATCACAGGTAAGAGCGCAACAAATATCCTCTTCAAAAGATCATTTTAAACTCCTAAATAATGGCCCACCAGTTTTCTGATATAATGGATGGTTAAACTCAAACACCAAGAGAGTCCTGATCATCTACAGATCATTTCTTTCAGAAAGAAAACATGCTGATGTGTTTCTGTCTCCATCTTCAGATTCTTCATATAAAACTGCCATGGAGCTCAACTGCAGAAACCTTCCTGATCTCAGAGGTATGGCTTTACGTCACATATTTCAAAGTACATTTTTATGTTGCAGCATGGACATTTTCTTTGAAATATATTTGCTTATGTCATTCACACATTTCTTCTCCTCTTGGTATTGCTTGCAGTTTAAACATACATTTTTAGATTTCCTTTGATTTTGTCCTCCAAACTGTATTTCCAGGTTTAACACTTTAATAGTTTTGCATCCAAACATGATGATTAATGATTAAAAGTTTGGCTACAAGCTTTTCTCTGTGCGATTAAATACAATTTAATACATACTCAGTCCAAAGCACAAGGACAAAGATCTGCCTCAGCATAACAATAGCCACCAATGAAATGATATTCCACACATATAAAGATTAGCTCAACACTGCTACTTCCCACTGTCAGCAGTACACAGGCTAATGCTGCTGTTCCAATGAGGCCAACTGTGTTGTTTATTAATCTGATGTCTGATTTTTGTGTATTTTCTTGTTCTGCAAAACAAGAAGCTGAAAAACAGCAGTTATGCTCTGTCTTTTAATCTTGTCATGTTTTAAAATGTAAATAAATATTAAAAACAATACAAGAGTGGAATGTTTTCATTTAAAATAGACTATTTACTCAAATATTGACAATGTTGAAAGATTAAAAAAGAAACAAACTGTTTTGTTCTAAACTATAAAACATGCAGTTCTTCCTTAACAACTGGCACATCTTCCTGCAGAACTGCCTGTCACACCTGAAGAGTAAAGACCCCAGCGACCTGTACAGGGTGACCACACCTGTAACCGGACGCCAGTCCCCCTCACCACTCCATTAAGGTGTTCAGATAATGGATGCAATATAGAAAAGCTTTATATTTCCTCCACAGTGTTTGACTTTGAGGATGTTGCCCCTCTGGTCATCCTTAGCATGACTCTTTCTGCAAACATGTCAGGATATATTAATGACAGCCTGATTGTGGTGTCAACTAACCGGAGACCCTTCATAAGCCTTCTCTCTCTGAATCATGTAGGTCTTCATTACCAAATCTAATATAAGCCAGTACATTCTTCTAAGGGAAGAGGCTACAACATTTTAAGCCTCAGACCAAGATCTGAACATAGGGCCTGTTAGGTTGATTAACTGACTGTTACATATGAGGCACACAGGAAGTTAAATGTTCTGTAGGAGCCTGAAGATAAGAACTCAACCTTGATACACAAATCAATCTTTGACTTTAAACAAATTTAGTGGACATACTGTTGATATTCTGTGTCAAAATGAGAATTAAAAATGGTCATTTCATTCTCCATTAACCTGGAAAACTTTGGTTTCATGTTTTTACTTATTATCCAGGTTCCTAAACATCTGAGAGACCATAGCTGGTTTCCACTGCAGGCTGCACAATGGACAGAAGGTGAGTACCACTAACCTACACAGCTACATTCTACTAGATAGGAACAAAATTAATCATATTTGTATATTTTAAAAATTTACATTGAAATTATACTTAAAATATTTATATCTTATTTATGCCTTTTATGCGAGTCAGTAGAAAATTTCCATTGTAAGATATCAGACACCATTAGTTCCATTGCTCCCATTAAAGTGAGTGTTGTGTCTGGTAAGAAGAGACCTGTAGCAGCTGAACTCCACTCTAGAGGGCCTGCAATGAAAAATTACTGAATATTCAAAATGGCCGATGGCGTTCTAGACGGTCGTCTTTCACTCATCCTATTGTTGGATGAGGACAAGGTGATAAACACCGCAAAGGTCTAATTTAGTGAACAAAGTGGCACTACTGGTTTGAAAGCAGAAGAGATCAATGGTATTGATCGAGGGTATTTGCTTTATGAGTGATCTGGAGAAGGCGCTGACCATCCAATATTCATTTTGATGAAAGACCAGGGTTGCAGGTAATGAAAATCAAAGGGGTAAATCAGAGGAGTTTTTCTCCATCCGTATTCCTGCATCTACAGGGGACCCTCTGGATTAACCCACACATTTACAGTGGCAACCAGTGAATGTGTTGCCAATGTAACACATTGGCAACACATCGTGTTACAGTTAAGGCGCACCCAGAACCCTCCAATGTTGGCCCAAATAAAGCAGACATAAACAGAGTCCAGTCTGATGACATGGTTTGTTTATGAGCCGCTTTTTCACTCCCCAGCATTACCTTGTTGGATCTTCTGACCTTGTAAGATCTTCCACAACCAGCTGCCAAGAGCAGACTTGTTTGTGTCTCCATCAGATATAGAATGAAATTTCTGTACGAACTCCTGAAAGGAGCAGTCAAAAACTGGGTATTTCTGAAAGCGGTCTTTGGCCTTACCAAGCCTTACCAGTTAAACCCAGGATATAAGAGATCTTGGCTTTATCAGACGGAAAGGAGTGTGGAGCATGGTTGAACACAAGGAAACAACAAAAATCCTCCAACTCAGCCCAACTCATCCAATAATTTCTCTGGATTAGAGGAAGTGACATCACGAAAAATAAGCCAAAGGTGAGCAGATGGGTCTGTGGCGACCTCTGGTGGAGTTGGGAAAGCTGGAGGTCTCCAAATGTTCTGAGGGAGTTAAGTAAGGAATAAATAACTCCGAGGATAACAGATTTATTATTATTTTTATTTTTAAAATCAATGAAAAAAATTGTTTGTCAGAAAAACGAACCTACTGACAATGTTCAATACATGCAATATATGTTTCTAAGCAAAGTCTAATTCCACAGGACACCAAACCGCTCAGGATGTCCTGCCATCTACCAGAAGGAAACCACAAAAACTAACTTTGGGACAGTGACCAGAGTCACCGTTGGTAGAAATGAACTGAACAAACCAAATAAAACCATTTTACTTGTTGGTGAAAAAGGAGCAGGAAAGTCTGCTCTGATCAACGCTCTGTTCAACTACACCATGGGAGTGAGGTGGCAGGATAAGGTCTGGTATCAGATCATAGAAGATGGAGGTCAAAGTCCAACATCAGATGTCATCATGTATGAGATCTTTGATTCTGAGAATAAAACTTTGCCCTACTCTCTCACCATCGTTGACACGCCTGGTTATAGAGACACAGATGGACTTCGACATGATGTCATCATTAATCAAAAATTGTTTGATTTGTTTCGGTTAGAAGACGGGATCCAAGAGGTTCATGCGGTTGGTGTGGTGATGAAAGCAACAGAAACGAAAATGAGTGACCAACTGTCATACGTCTCTGATTCAGTGATGTCTCTGTTTGGAAAAAGCTTGGAGAAAAACACAGTGGCATTCATTACTCACTCAGATAGAACAGCACCTAGCATTTCTCTCAAGGGTCTTCAGGCTGGAGGAAGTCAATGTCCTTACTTCATATTCAATAATCGTCAGTATGAGGCCCAAACAGAGAAAACTAGCACAGATCTGGAAGAAGCATGGAGACTGACAGAGAGGGGAATGAGCCAGTTCACAGCTTTTCTTCAAAAGGTCTCAGCTCAGCAGCTGCAGGTAACAGTCAGCTTTAACTCATTCATCAGACTGACAGCCTCCATCCAAAACCTGCAAGAGAAAATCAAACTAACTGAACTGAAACAGAAAGAAATCAAACAGATTCAAGAAGCTATGAAGAGACACAAAGAAGAGGCGAAGTTTAACAAGAAATTAATTGTGGAGGTAGATGAAGCCTACAAAGATAAAGAACTTATTGAAGGTGAGACGTCATTCTTTAAATCAGCTGTCTGCTGCACCGTCTGTGAGGAGAACTGCCACTATCCTGGATGTACGATGGCCCTGAGCCCTGAAGAGTGTGAGGTCATGCAATTAACATCCTGCACCATTTGTTCTGGGAGATGTTCTGCATCAAAACATGTTAAAGGCAACTGGAGGTATGTGACCAAGACAAGAAAAGTTCAGAGAACCAAGGAGGAATTAAAACAAAGATATTTCAAGAGTAATTCAGACACAAAGGAGACAAAACTTACAGAAGCTTTAGTACAGGAAATGGAACAACTGAACAGAAAGAAGGGAACTTGGATAGAAAAGTCGTATCAATGTGCCATCAGATTGGATCCAACTCTCCTCAAAGTGAATTCAGTTTCCACATACATCAATTTGGACTTCCTGATCAAGAAGATAAAGGATGACGGAAACACAGAGAAGGTCCATAAATTAGAAATGATAGACAGCCAGATGGATGGAGGAGCCAAATCAGTCATCGGATGCAAGTAGGTCCATCCAACATTTATTAAGATTTTATTTCAGAACATGTTTAACTGAGCAGCTTTATCCTTCACAAGATCCTTACTGTGTTAACAGAAAACAGCATGGTTAAGATTAGTGCTCACATTTTAGCTTTTTAACGTGTAAAAATGTTCTATTGTCTGAAAAGCATGTTTAATTGTAGGTTATTGTTAACGTTAAACATTTCCAGTCAATCCCATTAGTAACAAAAAACACTTGTGTCTGTTTGCGGTCTAATCCAATCCCGTAGGTAGATTACAGGCATATCTAGAGGACATTAAAATCTGGATGACTAAACTTTGTTCCTTTGAATTTGGACAAGACAAAAGTTGTTGTTTTTGGATGAGAGCTTTGGAAAAATAATTTGCTTAGTCAATCATTTGATCTGGATGGCAATAAATTTACCTCCAATACTAACCATCAGTAAACCTGCAGTCTGAGAGTGAAGTGCTCTGTTGGGAACATCTGGACCAACCAGATCTCTGATTGAAGTAATTATCAAAGTCTTCATATGTGAGAAGGAGAATCTGAGTTTATAATCTGGGTTTAACAGGGAGCCAATGAAGGAAAGCTAAAATATGAAAAATATGATCTCTGTTTATAATTTTCATCAGAACTCTTGCTGATGAAACCGTCAGCATTTTGGATCAGCTGACGGTTTTTAACTGTATTTGGTGGATTTCCTCAATCCAAAGTTCATCAGCATATTTCAACACTTCACACATATCACCTTAGAAATAGAGCAGGACTTTATATCTTCCATAAAAGAATATATAAAGCATGTAAGATCAATATCTTAGATGCATCTTGCTTTATTTTCTGTTTCTGGCTGATGTTTTAGAGAGATTTGGGTTTTAACTGATTCTAGGATTACATGGCATTTTAACTTTAGTTTGTAAAATTGTCTATTTGTTTAGTTTTAATTACTTTAGCACGAGTCTTTTTCTTTCCATTACCAACATGTTAAAATGTAAAAGTTGGGAAAAGGCAAGACTGAAGATTTATCTCTGAATGTTTTCCATCAAATTAATATCTTTATCTCAGAAAGCTAACCTTAATTTCTGTGTTTTTTGTACAGGGTTGACAGCACATCCATACAACATATAATCTCTAACAGTGATGTCATCAGCTCAGAAACTCTGGTTATCTACCAGCTTAAAACAAGAAAAGAGACTGTTGAGACCCTGACCAGAGTGACCTTTGGTAAGAAAAAACAGAACAAGCCAAATAAAACCATCCTGCTTGTTGGTGAAACAGGAGCAGGGAAATCTACTCTGATAAACGCCCTGGTCAACTACGCCATGGGAGTGACATTTGAAGACAAAGTCTGGTTTCAGATAGTAGAAGATGAGAACAGAAGTGAGACAGAAAGCCAGACATCAGATGTGATTGTGTACCAGCTCTTTGGTTTTGAAGGTAAAACTCTGCCCTTCTCTCTGACCATCATCGATACTCCTGGATATGGAGACACTAGAGGGATTGAACATGATGTCATTGTCAGTGAAAGATTATTTGAATTGTTTCGATCAGAAAATGATATTCATGAACTTCATGCGGTGGGTCTGGTGGTGAAGTCGAGCGTGAATCGTCTGAGTGACCGACTGCAGTACATCTTTGATTCAGTGATGTCTCAGTTTGGAAAAGACATTGAGAAAAACATTGTAGCTCTGGTCACTCACTCCAATGGAAGAAGACCAAAGGACTTGCTTCAAGCTCTCAATGCTGCCAAGATTAAATGTGCCAGAGATGAGAAGGAGCAACCTGTTTACTTCCTTTTCAATAACTGCCAACATGAAGAACGAATAGAGGAAGAGCATCATAAAAATGCTGATAAAATAGCAATGGGAGGTCTGAGTTACTTTACTGCCTTTCTGGAAAAAACTGCACCTCAAAAACTAGACATGACTTTAGATGTTCTCAATGAACGGATCAGATTGTCTGCCTGCATCCAGAACCTGGAGGAAAGAATCCGTCTGTCTGAGCTGAAAGAGACAGAAACTAAACAGATTAAAGAAGCTCTGGAGAACCACAAAGAAAAGAAGGAGAAGAAGGAGAAGTTTGCTGTAGAAATTCATGAAGCATACAAAGAAAAAGAAGAAATTGAAGGAGAGATGTGGTTGATGACTTTAATTAAAGGAGCAGTCTGCTGTACTGTCTGTGAGGAAAACTGTCACTATTCGGGGTGTACTAAACTCCCCAAAGACTGCGAGGTGATGAAAGATGGCCGCTGCACTGTTTGCTCTTCAAAATGTCCCGTATCTACTCATGTGAAAGGAAAGTGGAGATATGTGACAAAAACGAGGAAAGTTCAGATGAATATGGAAGACATAAGTAAAAGATCAAAAATACAAAGACGTTTGAGCTTTTTAGAGAGTTTTAAGGATGAAATCACAGACCTGAAAGCAGAGAAATCTAATTTGCTTGAAGAGAGCTTCCAACATGTTGTCAATCTGGAGCAGATTGCTCTCAAAGTTAATTCTGTGTCCACATTTGTCCACTTGGACTTCTTGATTGATAAGATGAAAGAAAATGGAGACACAGAGAAGGCCCAAAAGCTAGAGGAAATAAAGAAAAAGGGAGATGAAGGAATTGGTTCCATATTGAAGTACATGTGGGGTAAAATAAAAATAAAGTGAAAGAAGAACTAAACAGTCATCTGGGAACCCTCTGACTCTGATTTGATGTCTGCATTATATTTTTCAAGTCTCTGGATCAAATTAGCCACAAAATGGAGACTGATACATAAAACTGTCAGGAAAACCTTCATTAGGCCATTTCTAATAAGTCATTACGGGTTTATGGTTATAATCCGATCCACTACAATGTCAGTAAAATACGAGATGTGTGGATTGCCAAATAGTTTTTCACCTCTATGGGTAGGTTTTATGTTTCTACATGCATGTGTCAGGATGGTTAAGTCTGCCTTTGAAAGTTACCAGAAAAATAATTAGTTTGACTCCATTGTGTGTCAAGTGTCAGGTTTGGTGTGGGGAGGATTCTGATGTGGGGAGCCCACTTCCCCTGTGAACGAACTTGACTTGCAAAGGAGCATGAACTCAAGAAAGCTATTATGAGGAAATGAGGACCGGTGGACCGCTTGCCATGAACAATGGACCGGAATAATAGAAGAAATCTGCATTATGGAAAAATTGACACATCGTTTGAGACTGCAGAAAGCACAAATGGAAGATGTTGTTTTCCATTTATGCTAAATTTTTCGGATTGTAATTTCCACCAATTTAGTTTTCTTGTTTGGGTAGTTAGAATATATTTAAGTTAGTTTAGAACCAAAATTTGTAATTAATTTTTATATTTGGGATTGTTTAGATTGCGTTGCTAATTGTTAGACCCTTCCATTAATTTGCGTAATTAAGAACACCGGGTGCTTGGTGGAGGTTTGTTGTTTGGTAAATGTCTGGTGTGTTGACAGGAGGTTTTATAAATTATTTATTTTACCTCTTTTTAGAGCTTCAAACGTCAAATTGAGATTAATTTTTGTTTTCGACTAAGTTGCAAGACATTTTTTGTAATTATTTTGTCTCTACTTTTGCAATAAATAAATCATGTACATTTTTACAAAACAATCAAGTCGGAAGTGCGTGCAAATCAAACCACCTGTTACCACCAACGGCCTTTGTTTGAAATTTTGGGTTTTGGAACATAGAAGGCCGCGACAGAAGAAAAGTGGACAAATCAGGAAAAGTACTTCTGATGGGAAAAAGGTCAAAGTTTTATGCTATGTAATGTTGAATGTGAATTGTCCATATATGTTATGAAAAACGCTAATAAACGGTTTTGTTCCAAAGGTTTGGTGGTGTGAATTCGTGACTGTGGTACCGTGGAAGGTTCTGTAGTGGTTAACCCGTAGTTCAGTTTGTAGTTCTAAGGTAAACAGTTTAAAATTTATGAATGTCCTGCTGCTTTCTGACCACAGTCAGTTGGGCAAAACTCAATAACTGAAAATGAAACCATGGAAGAAAAGCCTGTTCCAGAGAATCACTTCACAGGAGTATAAACTACAGGCAGCAGTGAAATGACCCACTGGATGCTGGTGAGTGGAAGGCATTATGTCTTAGTACATGCGCCATTGACATATTGTGGGAATAAACAAATTAACGTTTTAGTTAGCAGTGCAAACTGCTGATAAGAAGCATGAAAGCTGTGAATGTAAATCAGGAAAAGTATTTCTCAAATTGCTTGTTGTTCAACACTGAATAAGTGTCGTGTTGATTATAAACATCTAAATTACAGTTATTTTTAACTGAATACATGCGCTCACGCCACATGACACAAATAAAACCGACATATTATTTTTGGCTCTAGTGTCCTTTATTTGAAGTGCTCAGACAGGGAAGAGGGTAATGAGAGAGAGGGAACACAAAGGTCAGCAGGTCGGGACTCAAACCCGCCTGATGGCTCGAGCTTCATCACAGCTCTGTGTGGTGAAGTGTTGCTTTGAATGTCAGGAGGTAGGACTTTCTGAGGTTAATGTATCTAGAAGGAAAATACAAATATTACTTTCGGTACAGGGAAGTAAAATTTTATCAAGAGCTTTGCAGCTCAAATTGAGAATAAAAGCAGCAAGGTAGCCATGTCTAAAAATGGTTCAGTTCAATCAATCTATCAGACTGATTTGTTTAGTACAGGGGAGCTCAAGTCCAGTCCTCGAGAGCTACCATCCTGCAACTTTCAGATGCATCCCTGCTCCTACACACCTGAACCAAATGAATGGCTCGTTAGCGGGTCTGTTCAGAGCTGATCCCGGTCCGTCGGGGTAAGGATGCTTCTAACAGTTGCAGGATGGTAGCTCTCGAGGACCGGAGCGCCCCTGGTTTAGTACATTTCAGGAACAAGGCAGTTCATGTCATAAGCTGCAGTGGTGAGTGATGAGGCAGACGCAGTAGAACCAGGTTGAAGTGAAAATTATGATATTTATTGATGAATAATCCAACCAAAAAGTCCAAAAGCCAGGCAGCACTGCTGAGCGGAAGACCAGGGCTCAACTCAGGTAGCGACTGGCTAAACGAATGGACATGAATACGTAGACAGAACTGAACACAAACAAACGACAAGGACCCGACAGAGACGCAGAGACACAAGTGACATTAAATACACAGGAGGTAATCAGGGAACGAGACACACCTGGGAACAATCAAGGGGAAGACAGGACAACATGGAGACTCAGAAAGACTCATAATTGTGAACAGTTTTTAACACTACATAAATTCTTTTATATCCTTTTCAATAACTTATTAAAACAGTTAATAATTCTTGCTCCTCTTCACAATGAACAAGATGAAAACTGCTTGTCACATATTTTAACCCGTCACAAAAGCAGTTAGCAGAAAAGGCTTGATTGCTAATCTCATTTCTGAAAAGAATGTTTTCTTCAACATGTCTGCTTTTCAGTCTATCATCAAAGTTCCCATGCATGCTTGGATAGAGAGAAAGGAGGTTTGACAGCTTGAACAATACTTGATCTTATCTGAACAGGGAGTGGTGCATGAGTGTGTTGATATGTTGGTTTCTCTTTCTCTTGTCTGTGGAATTACAAAACCAAATCCATTTCCTGCTGAGCAACATTTTTAAAAGCTGACCAGATTTTTAAGAAATGCTGCTTTGACTTTCTGTAAATGTTTCTGAGAAGGAAACAACAGAGAAAAGTCAGCTTGCTTCTGCTTCATCAATCAAACCAAAACACTTTCTCTATCCTCACCTCATGAACAAGACCCTGAGATACGTCACTGTCCAGACTCAGACCAGGCTGCCGCTTTGAGACAGAGTCATAAAAATTCACCTTTAAGCCAGAGAAAAGAAAGTGGCTTTGGAACTGGTATGATGTGTGAGCGGAGAAATCAAGGACAGAAAAGGAATATGTGAGAGCAGCGAGTCAGAGGTAAACAGAAGCTGTAAAGGATTATTTTAGTAATCAAGTAATCTTTTGATTATCATAGCAATTAATCGAGTAATCGAATACAAATTTTTATAAAATAAAATATTGATAAATACTGCCATAACAGCAGTATTACTGTCGGATATCAACATTGACCCAATTTTTCATTTCAGCGTGCCTAACAATAACTTTTCTGTAGTTTAGAAAATTAACTTGTAACAACAACAGTTCATTTTCTAAGTTAACCTGAAGAAAAGCTACACAAAAGTCTGAAATTATAATGAATTTAGTAGAGCCGGGCACACTGACATTTATAAAAATGTCTATCCTCCAGTTTTTAGTTTATTTTTTCATCTTCAGTCTATTTAATACATGAACTCTCACTGTGTCCAGCCATTAATGGCTTTATTTCCATGTGAACGATGGGATTTGGCTCCTTCATCAAACAGAAACTCATCTACCAGCAACGTACCGCCATGACGCGCTCCAGCACCCTGCTGTATTCAGTCTGCAACCGCGCAATGTCACCTTTATTTTCCAGTTTGTCTGTGAAGCTACATTTACATTAAGCATCAACTAGACCACAGCTGCCTGCTGTGTTCAGTCTACCTGCTCACCTGTATAAACACACCTGCTGCGCTGTTCCCAGCTGTTTGCTCTGAACACCGGCCACCAGGCAGCAGCTCCAGGAGGAGAAAGGCTGCCGTACTCCAGGCATCGCTCCAGTCATTTTAAGGATACTTATTGGTCCTCCAAAAACCAATAAAAACCCAGACATTATCATAATTCAATGGAATACCCCCATTTTACCTGGACCAAACTCAAAAATTGGACGTTATGCTGCAAACACTTGGCACTCCTCAACAACTCAGAGGTGGAAGTGATGCACAGAGTAAGGAACATCTTGTTTCACAAAGTTTCTGTATTCTTGGAGAGGTGGACGATAAACAGACTCAAAGATGTTTCATTTGTAAACAAGTCCTGTTCCTCTTTCTTGCTTGTCAAAGTTGAAAATACTTTGGTCAGTGGTTAGAAAGCTGCCATTTGGTGTGAATGAAAAAAATACACAACTGTCAAATGTCAAATGTAGAAACTTATATAATAGAAGCAACTACTGTAGTTGCATTGTTTCAACTAAAAAGCAAAACAGCGCCCCCTAGGGACCTGTTTGTTTAAGCTTTTGCATTTACACTTGTGTTTCTTCAGCCTTAATCCACGTACATCTTTACCACAAGTGACGTGTTTTAAGATGTTCATTATGCATTGTGAGGGAAGTTCATCCCCCAAAAAGACAAATAATTTAAGAATAATAAACATTTGTTTTTCAATAGGCTTACACACTTAATCTGTAGTATTCAGGTCTACTGTAAACTGTGAATAAGGGAGTTACAATACTATATATTCTTTTCATAATTTATTAATACAATTTTTAAACAAAGCTAATAAAACAGAAAGTTTTCTGTTGTGCTTCTAAATGAATTATCAGCAGTAATTAAATGTAAATGAATCTCCAAGTCTTTCTTAATTAACAAACAAGTTAAAAAGTCTATTATTCTATTATTTTATGCCCTTTCATTACATGTCTGGTTGCTGTTTGTCGTGTTTTAACTTCAGGAAATGTTTCAGGGAATGTTGTCGGTCTCTTCAGCCAAATATTTCATTTCATGATGAGTTTGTCAGAAACCATGTGATCAGTGTTTTCTCCTCCCTGCCAGTATAAAAACTCGGCGCACTGACTAATCTTAGATCTGGCGTCTCACCCTCCCTGAGCTTCACAAGGACTCTGGGTAATTTACACACAGGTAGGCTCAGATTTTAATTAGGATTAGTTTAGCTAAATGGCATAAGAAACAACAGAATATTCACACAAATAGCATGATTCAGAAAAACTAGGACATTTTGAGGCTACTAATTTGCTTTTTCATCATTTGTAATTTAACAATTTTAAATGAGAGTTTAATAAAGAACTCCTGTATTTACTAGTAAACACATTTGTATCAAAATGGTATTTTATTAATGTCACAGTGACAGATATCAATAAATGTCTAATATTTTGCAATTGCAGTAGAAATGAATGAAAACAGCAGCTACATCTTTCTGATTTTTCTTCTTAGACACTGAGTCGTGTTTCAACATCGCCGCTGTGAACAACGTCCGCACAATGGAAAGATCGTGAGTAACTTATTTGCTCTTAACATCTGAAAGCAAATCAAAGTAATGTCGAGTAATGTCTGACAAAATTACTAGTAGACATTTTAACATGTGATAAGAGATTTTTCGTTTGCTGTGGAACATTAACTTTAATGATTTTGTGACAGAAGCTCTTATTCAAAGCACAGATCCTTTCAGATAAACATCTTTCAGCTGATGTTAGAAATTGTTCACAGAACGTTTTAACCAAAGATAACAAAAAGCACAAAGATGAAAACATGGATAAATAAATCTTGTGAAACAGTGCTGGGTAGTTTTCCCGTAACCCAAATGATTGGCTACTAAACTAAGACAGACCATCAGCTGTTGCACTCATCGGCTCTGCTTCTCAGGTTCGCGGTAATTACGGTGCTCACTTTGATGATCTCATTACTAATAAAGTGCAGGACGTACATGTAAAGGTAAAGGTAGTTTTATTTACATAGCACATTTTCAGCAACAAGGCAATACAAAGTGCTTTACAGGAATTAAAAGGAAATACAAACAAAATAACAAACCAAAAGAAGAAAAAGCTAATAATGTTGATTCAAAGTAAATAAACTGGATTCTCCTGTTCCCTGCCCAGAGCAAGAGAGGAAACTGACTTATGAAAAACTGCAGCCCTGAGTCAAGCTGCAGATGAACACAGCTCCCCTTCTGTCCAGGCGTGGGCTCATTTCAATTGTTTTGTGTAATTGCACAGTGTCACCACAAGATGGCACAAACAACCATCACTCATGGATTTTTCCACAATAAAAGCCTGTTGAAGTCACAGAGTATCACATAAAACAAATGCTTATTTTGTTAAAATTCAAACATTAGGACTTTGTAATGTACATTTAAAATTGTATTTAAATAGCACTTTTCATACATATATATATATATATATATATATATATATCCATCCATCCATCCATTTTCTGTTCACCCTCGTCCCCTAATGGGGTCGGGAGGGTTACTGGTGCCTATCTCCAGCTACGTTCCGGGCGAGAGGCGGGGTACACCCCGGACAGGTCGCCAGTCTGTCGCAGGGCAATATATATATATATATATATATATATATATATATATATGTGTGTGTATGGGGGGGTGCATGTGTGTGTCTGTAGTCAAGTCAAGATTATTACCCTCCTCCATGAAATTTAAAGTTTTTCTGTTTAAGTTTTGATCTTAAACAGGTCATCGACTTTTCAATACCACTTTTCCAAACAGTTTTATTTTGGATGCTTGCATAACTACCAGAGTCAAAATGATCGCCCCTCTGATGCTAACAGTCAATTGTGTATCTTTTTTTCTGGGTAAGAGCAAGCTGTCCTTTATTGTAGTTTGTATCAAGTCTTTACTGCCTCTCCTGAGGAATCCCAGCCCATTCTTCTTTGGCAAATCGCTAACACTTTATCTGAAGCAGTGTACATAAGACTGACATGACGCTGTCATAAACATGAAGGAGTCTTCATGGATATTTTTGAGTGTTTTCATTAAATATCCGACAGTAAATAATGATACGCTTAATGCAAAGTTGACATTGTTTAAAATATCTTTGTTACATTAGCCAAGACAAATCATCTTTGTCAAACAGCCATATGCTGAGTAACGCAGATGTGCAATAACGTTTAAGAATCTACAGGTTTCTCTAACCAACTGAAAATAGCAGTAAAAAATATAGCAATGTAACATTACCGTCTATAAAGTAGTTTCAAATCTACAAATTTATAAACAAACTTGAAAAAACAGGCTAGTTCAAAGATCAGAGTCTTGACTGAACTGCCTTTTGCTCCAAGACGTGAGCATCGTCATTTTTTGTCCTGCTTTAAAGAAGCATCCTCCTTGGTGCCATTTACCTGGAAGTCTGATGACATCACAATACTTGATCTGAATATCTTTTCCAAGCAGACATCTTAAGGCCCCCACATACTGTGGCGTACTTCTGTCCGCCGGACATGTCCGCGCAAGGATACATTTTTATGACCGCATATCCGTGGAAACAGTGTTCACATCAAACTGGTTTTCATGTGACACCGGGATGATAAATTTGAGAATAGGGGTTACATGATTGTCTTAAAGTTGACATCAACACGATAAAAGTTGATATAGAGTTGTCGCGGTGACGTAATAGAAACGTAAGCAACTATGCTTCACAGTAACAGGCTATATTAGCAATATACATGCAAATATTGACATGGTGTATTATGCAGAACTATAAGAACAAAAAACAGGACATCATCCCAGACTTCTTCATCAGCAGCGGAGCAGAGATGGTCCAATATGTTGAGTCTGATCTTTTTTTTCTGAACAATGGCAATGAAAGGATGAGTGGGAAAGCTCATTTTGGATTGCTGCACAAACTATAATGCCGACCACAATTGTGCTCTTGGCACATAATAAACCAGGTTTATTATGAAGGGATCCCGTTGGATTACAGCTAAATTCAGCGCAGCCGCCTGCTGCTCCTCTGCCCCGATCTGCAGTAGGATGCTGCGCTGCTCTGGGTAGCAGTTCACCGTCTTTGCAGGATGACATGTGACTGTAATTCTCTGTCCCGCACTGACTGGTGTGTTCAGGCTTCCCAGATGGAGAAGAAACAGAACTAGGCGCCCTAATAGCTTATCAAACTCGCTAGTTCTCACTAGAATTGTATGAAATAAAGGGATTTGTCACGAGAGAATTTTAGGTAATCAGTACGCTTGAGTATGAAGACCCAACCGTCCATGGACAGTATGCTCGGAGTCCGCGAAGTTCATAGAATGCACACAGTATGCCTGAGTATGTGAAGGCCTTTAGTTTGTTCTCTTATTTGTGCTCTAGGACTAAATAAGTTACCTGAGTAACCAGTGTCTGTTTGACAGCTGAAATCAATTATACCCAGAAAAATGTGTAAAATCTTTATATTCTTGATACGCACTTGAGTGCAACACAAGTATACATGCGCTCACCAAAATGAACTTTTCTTTTCTTGACAAACTTGAGTAAATAGTTTTATTACTAAAATAAACTTTCTAATACCAAAGTAGTGAAGTCCTCCTATATCCTACATAACACGTCTCCAACTCTAGTCCTCAAGGGGTAATGTCCTGCAGGTTTTAGATGCATCCCGGCTACAACACAGTTGAATGAAATGATTGAAACCCCTCTTCAGTATGCCATCAACATTGGGAAATGCCTGGAAATGAGCGATTCATTTGATTCATGTGTGTTGGACTAGGGTGGCATCTAACACTTTGTGGACCGTAGATCTTGGGGTACCGTATGCAAACCTCCAAGAAGCTTTAAAATGAAACCATCAGTGCAAAATATGCCATCAGAGGAATCATCTTTACTTCTGCTTGTCACCAGTGTGATAGAAAACAGAAATTGTTCAGGGTTAAGATTGAGATTAACTACAAGCCCATGCCTCTTGAAGTGCTACACAGCCATTGAGTGTTTTGCCTCATACAGCCAATGCTGCTGTTGACACACTACTATACTCACAACGTCTCAGCTACATGCTAAGACATAGTGACATTAAAATTGGAGAAGGAACTGAAGGTTAAAGAAAGCTCTTTCCAGTGCACAGGAACTGATGCTGGCAGTGGATATCATAAATGCAGTTAATACTTTTAGAAGTGGGAAAGTGTTTGTCTTAGTTTGGTGAGTCACTTTCACATAGTAATCTGATCTATACCAATTTTAATAAATGGCATCTGTTCTGTGTTTTCATGGCTTCTACTTTACAAATACGACCATAAATTATAAAATATTTTATAGCAAAAAATTTTGTCAACTAGTGACTTAGTATATTTAGTATCAAGTTAATCATCAAATGTATAAGTAACATATGCTTCAACTGAAAAAGAGCCAGGTTTACATAAGGTACTCAATGTCCTCTCAAACAAAATCTGCACCAACCATAAATATTTCTAAGATTACCATTAAGCCCAAAGTCATTCACACCATTAGCAGTTTTAGATTCAATATTACTTTCATTCAACCAAGAACTTTGTTTTTCAGAGAAAATGAGACAAGGTTCTCATAAACAAAAGTTGAAAACCAGTGTAAATTTTGGAAAAAAATTGTCTATTTTTATTTATCCTCCATTGAAAGAAATGCATTGAAAAAGGTATCCATAATAATATATGGAAAAATTATTGGCATTACAGCAGTAAAACCATTCTTCCAACAGTTGAGCAACTCTCTGCATCTTGGCCCTTGTGGTGGTTTATCTTTGTGTTGAGTTTCAAGTCTTTCAGCACAGAGGGCCTCATTGCCACCACACCAAACTTTACCTCACTACATATTCAGGTCATGACTCTGACTTAACCATTTCAGGACATTATGACTTCCTTTCAGAAAAAATCTGATGGTCAAATTAAAAGATTAAATCTGCCAGGGGTATGAATAATTTTGGGCCTATTATCTACACATCTTATATCTTCAAAGGGTAAATTATGAATTTTTTCTACAGGAATTTCTCCACCAAATACAAGGAGGTCATCTCTAAAAGTCTTCTGATCCAACAAGGATTTCCTGCTATCTACCAGCTAAAGCTAAAAAAGGAGGAGATTGGACCTGTGACAAAAGTAACCTTGGGTAAAAAAAACATCAGCAAGATAAACAAAACCATCTTACTTGTTGGAGAATCAGGGGCTGGAAAATCAACCCTGATCAACACTATGGTCAACTACACCATGGGAGTCAAGTGGGAGGATAAAATCTGGTTTCAGATTGTAGAGGAGGACGGGAGGAATCAGTCTGACAGTCAGACATCAGACGTGATCATGTACGAGATTTTTGGTTTTGAAGGTAAAACTATGCCGTTCTCCCTGACCATCATCGATACTCCTGGATTTGGAGACACCAGAGGGATTGACTATGACACAATTGTTAGTCACAGATTGTTTGACTTGTTTCGATCAGAAGATGGAGTTCATGAGATTCATGCAGTGGGTTTGGTGATGAAGGCTACAGATAATCGTGTTAATGACAGATTATCGTATGTCCTGAACTCAGTGATGTCTCTTTTTGGAAGAAACCTAGAGAACAACATTGTTGCTCTTCTCACTCACTCAGATGGACAGAGACCCAGAAATGTCATTGAAGCCCTTGAAAAGACAAAAATTAAATGTGCCAAAAATGAAAAGAACCAGCCTGTTTACTTTCTGTTTGATAACTGCCAGAATGAAGACCGAACAGAAGAAGAAGACACAGAATTCCTGCAAATAGCAGAAAAAATTTCAGACAAAGGAATGAGAGCACTCACAGAATTCCTGGAAAAAACTGCACCTACAAGAGTGATGACAACTGCTCAAGTTTTGAATGAGCGCATCAGCCTGATGGCCTCTATCCAAAACCTCCAGGCCAGAATCCAACTGACTGAACAGAAAGAGATGGAAATTAATAAAATCCAAGAGGCTCTAAAGAAACATTCAGAGGAGATGAGTAGGAATGAAAACTTCACAGTGGAAATTACAGAAGTCTACAAGGCAAAGGAACCTACTAAAGGTAAAAAGTTGATGAGGCTTAGTTTTTTTGAAAAAGCTATGTGCTGCACAGTCTGTGAGGAAAACTGTCACTATCCTGGATGTACACTTGTTCCGAGTCCACAACACTGCGAGGTCATGAAGAAAGGCCGCTGCACTGTCTGCACTGGGAAATGTCCCGCATCGGCTCATGTAAGAGAGGCCTGGAGATATGTCAACAAGACCAGGAGAGTTCAGTGGACTCTGAAAGCTATGGAAGAGAAGTATATGAAGAACAAGGCAGATTGCGAGAAGAAGTTAAGCCTTTTAAAACATATGGAAAAGGACATGAAGGAACTTTCAACAGAGAAGTCCCAACTTGTTGATGAAGCCTTCAGACACGTTGTTCAACTGGAGCAGATCGCCCTGAAGGTTGATTCAGTTTCTACGTTTTTGTACTTGGACTTTCTGATTGAGAAGCTGAAAGAAAAGGGAGATGGAGCAAAGGTGCAGAAACTGGAGGAGATGAAGAGCAGACAGGATGAAGGAACTAAATTAGCACTGCAGTATGTGTGGGGTAAAATAACAGATACAATGCAATGAACATGAGACAGTCCAGCTTCCTCCACAGCCATTCACATCCCTGAACTCAAACTAAATATGAAGGCTGTAGTAGCTGTATTTGGTAAATTTTCATCTGAAGTGAAAAACATCAAGATTATTTTAAAATGTATAAAAATAAAATTGGTGGCAATGATACTCATGAGAATCATTTGACCACAAGTGATAATAAACACCATAGATGATCAAGCTTTTACAATGGAATGTTTGTTGTATTTGTCTATTTGTCAATAATGTCCAAATAAGTTAGGAGAACAATGTTGGTTCACTAAAACCAAAATTATACCAATCCAAATGTATGCTAGGTCTTAATTATTAGCACAATGTGGCAGCAGATACATTAGCTCAGGTATCTTTTAAAGGGTCTGGGCTTAAAAGATCCCAAATAAGGAGTGCTAAATTATAAGAGCAAAAACAGCATATGCAGTCAGTGGGTGTGCTGCACACTATCTACAAAGATACTGTGCCCAGTTGACTGCAGGTGCAGAAGTAGTGCAGACCATCCTATTTAAATGAGGATTTTCTGTGTCACTGCCTCTCATCATGGAGTGTCTTAGTGCAGAAAGGCCATAAAAGAAACATTAACTTGAAAGACATGCAGTTGAAGGGATAGCAGTAATAACAATTATGACAATAATGAAGAAGATAATAATAACTTATTTAAAGAAAGCATATTAATATTACTATTAAGTATCTCAAAGTGATAGAACAGAACAGTGAAAACATTTAAAATCAATCAAAATAAAGCTCTAAACATCCATATTTGACTCCATAACTCAAAGAGTGCACAAGAGCTATTTTTAATTGTTTCACTTTCAATGTCACTTTGACTCCATGATGGTTTTCTGGTCTCTGTTGGCTTAGGGTTAATGTTCAGCTTTATTTGTCAACTAACATGGTACAATATCACTTGATTGCATAAATATTGTCAGCAGTCTGACAGCATTATTCTATCTCAAGCTGACATCTTCTGCCTGCACGATTTGTAGAGAATGCAGTTTCCTGCCGGCTATAGAGATGTGCTCCTGAAGGGAATCCAGACACAAAGGTGTTACAGTGTCGTAAAGTGATGGCATGGTGGTATTATTAGGTAATCCTGCAGCTGAAGTAGTATAATTCAAGCTTCAACTTTCTGCAATATAGTAAAAACAAAACTGGTTTTGATGTGATTGAAAAGTAAGAATCTCAAGATTAGATAATATATATTTGCTGTGTCTTATTTGTAGCAGTAGAGAACTGTTGATTGCATTGAAACTGTAAAACTGTCTAGCTTAGTAAAAGTATTAGTACTACACTGGGTCTGATCAGATGAGGCAGATCAGAACTCATTAAAAAGCTTTTAAAAGTGATGCCTGTAGTGATGTCTGACATAGGTACTTGTTTCATATATTTATTTTTGTGATTACTTTCATGTAACAATATGAAAACCAAATCTATTAAGAGGACAGTGGTTATGTCAGGACATCTTTGTTTTTAGCACAGCAGGAAACACCTAAAGTGGTAATGTGTGGAATTACTTGTTGCTTGCATTTATAAATGTTGTATTCAATTTTCTTGTTTGTACTATGAACACCTTTGGCTTGTTAACAGAATATTTAAAATGAATTTGTGAAAAATATTTTTTCTTTGACTGGGAATAAAGGAATCTGTACTAGATTGATTGTATTGGTTTCTTACTGTTACACTATTTCTTTTTTTTTTCCTTTTTTTCTCCGAAGAGTTTTTGCGGCGCTAGCGGCTCGTATTTTTTCCACAGTAGGCAGACAGGAAGGAGGGTGAGGAGAGGGGGGCAAAAGGTCGTCGGGACCGGGAGTCGAACCCGCGACATCCGCGTCGAGGACTAAGGCCTCCAAACGTGGGGCGTGCTAACCCCCTGCGCCACCACGGCACGCCCCTCACTATTTCAAAGCAAATGCTATATTTACCAGGATATTTAAGATAGTTTATTAGATCTAAAACACACATGAAATGATAGTTGTTCCAGTAAATCAACACCAACTCCAGTCAATAAGATTCAAAATAAACAGAAATAATTTAAGGGTTGTTTAGTTTGAAAAGGTGTAGGCTGAAGCTAGTCAGCTTGTAAGAGTTTTCAGTGTTCGCTACAAATAAACCAATTCCATTATTCATCACTTTAGTTTAATAAATATTACCAGAATACGCAGAATTAACAATTAAACTCAAACAGAAGAAAAAAAAAACAAAGCAGAAACATTAAAAAGTAAATTGTCATCATGAAGGTTTAAATTAAGTATCAAATATTCAAGTCTCTTTGTAGCTTTATCTGATATAATATGCTTTAATCCTGAGAAAATTGCCAGCTGGACGTCATGCTCCAAATAGTGCATATGTGGACACAAGCGTCATTAAACTGCAATAATTGTTTTCAAATCCTAGAAGAGAAAAAAATAGAAATAATATTTTTTAGATTATTTGGAACAATCTATTTTATTAGCAAAGGAAATGGTCAAGAACAATATTTAAATAATTTTATGGTTAAACATAGCCTGGTAAAAGAAAAACAGTCCCTTTTTCAATGCATTCCTTCGTTCAGAAGCTCTGGGCTCTCAGCTACTGAGAGATTATTGCTTCCTGGAGACATTGACTCTGTTGAAGTTTTAAATTGTACCCAGTTCGACACTAAGACACGAATTGCTAAGAGATCCAAACTAGGCATATGTAATGTTGATTCAATATTTGAAAGTGTGTCCAATATGGCCTGAATGGCTGCCTTCACTTCCTCCACTGCTATTGCTAAAACTACATGCAATTCTAAAGCATTGCAGAAAATCAACATCATTGTTCACAACTTGTAATTCTGCATGCGGATTGGGTCAGTAGGAAGGCAATGGCCATGTTAGATTAAATGTCTTTCTGGAGTAGTTTAGAGAGTGATATAAAGTTTGAGACCGACCAGAAATTTGGATGTGGTCAAGACAAAATTATATGCTTGACGCTAAACAAGTGCTAACAATAGGGGAAGTTATATTAATAGGCAAGTAGAGTGCAAAGTCAGAGGTCTGGATCAAGTGTGTTAATCGAGCTCTGACACAATGTCAGTGGGCTATGGCTGGGCTGGGTTGGATTTATTTAGGCCCAAACTAAATTCTACTCTGGAGAATACTTTCATAGGAGGGGTTTTGTCTCAAATCCTGTATGCAATAATACCTTCCTCTAAATTAAATTTCTTTATAATCTACTTTGCCATATCAGAAGCGTAAGTTAGTTATTGTGTTGTTAGTTCTTTTGTTTAGACTTCAGACATTTAGTTCACTAAGGAAACATGTACAAAACGTTAAAGGTTCTTTGAGCAAGTTTGTGCTCTTTTTTTTACAGGACCAAGAATCACTCTTTGTCAATACTGATCTCCAAATCTGTTCAGCTCTCCTCAGGACATCCAAAGATCTATCAACTGAAAACAGAAACGGAGAAGCTTGGAGATCTGTCCAAAGTGACTTTTGGTACAAAAGACACTAAGCAGAATAATAAAACCATCTTACTTGTTGGTGAAACAGGGTCAGGAAAATCCTCTTTGGTCAATGCTATTTTCAACCATGTAATGGGAGTTCAGTTTGAGGATGGGGTCTGGTTTCAGATCGTAGATAGGCAAGAAGGTGAAACACCAGATGTGATCATATATGAGATCTGTAGTTGTGAAGGTAAAATTCTGCCCTATTCAATCACCATCATTGATACTCCTGGATATGGAAGCACCAAAGGAATCAAACAAGATGACATAGTCACTGGCAGGATGCGTAAATTGTTTGAGACAGAAAACGGTTTTCACATAGTTCATGCAGTAGGTCTGGTGATGAAGGCAACTGATAACAGACTAAGTGACAGATTGATGTACATCTTTGATTCGGTGATGTCTCTGTTTGGAAAAGACATGGAGAAAAACATTGTGGCTCTCATCACTCACTCAAATGGAAGAACACCTAAAAATGCTCTTCAAGCTCTTGAAGCTGCAAACCTCAGATGTGCAAAAAATGTAAACAATCAACCAGTTTATTTCTTGTTCAACAACCAGCAGAATGAAGATCGCACAGATGAAGCAGAGTACTTTACAAGACCTGACAGAATATCAGAGAAAGGAATGCGAGAGTTTACGGCCTTTGTTGAAAAAGTTTCACCTCAAAAACTGAAAAAAACAACAGAAGTGATGAATGAACGCATCAGACTGACAGCCTGCATCCAAAACCTGCTGGACAGAATCAGACTGACTGAACAGAAGGAGACAGAAATCAAACAGATTCAAGAAGGACTCAAGATGCATGAAGAAGAGATGGGAAAAGAGGTCACTATACTTGTTGATGAGCCCTATGTTACTAAAGAACCTATCAAAGGTGGAAAGAAGTGGCTAATCTTCTATCAAGGAGCTGTGACCTGTCCTGTCTGTAAGGAAAACTGTCACAAAGATGGATGCACCAAGACCTGGTTTCCTGAGTTCTGTGAGGTGATGAGAGGAGGCCACTGCACTGTTTGTTCCAAAAAGTGTCCTGCATCAGTTCATGTTAAACAAACATGGATATACAAGAACACAACAAGGAAAGTTGAGAAGAGAATACCGAAGATGAAACGTGACTGTGAAAATAAAACAAAGTTTGAGGACCAGACACGTTATCTGGAAAACCTTGAAAAGCAAATGAAGCAACTTCTGGAAGAAAAATCCAAACTTGTGGATGAGGCCTACCAACATGTCATTAGACTGGAGGAGATTGCTCTCAAAGTTGACTCAGTGTCTATTAATGTCCACTTGGACTTCCTGATTGAGAAGACAAAAGAAAAAGGAGACACAAGCAAAGTCCAGAAACTGGAGGAACTGAAGAGAAAAGTGGATGAAGGAACCAAAGCAGCACTGAGATACAAACAACTTTCTCAAGTGTAGTTTATGATGAGAAATAAATCTGTGAAAACATTCATTGTAAACATTAAAAAGTTTAACCCATTGGTTCAGCAATGTTCATAATACATTGCCTTCAATATGTGGTGGAGGGATTATTTTAAATTAATGTTCAGTATAATCTAAAAATCTATGCCTGTATGTAAAGTTTAAAGATTGAGATAAAAATACAGTATTTTTAAAATCATAAGTAATTTTTTTTTGTTTGTTGATATTGTTTTTAATATAACATTCCTTGATGTAAAAGCTGTTAATTGGATTACAGAAATTAATCAAATGTACAAGATATGCTTAAAAATATATGCTAGCATAGCACTAAGCATATCTAAATGACGTGGTGTTCATACCGGACATTATTACTCCCAAAATGTGATTCACACACAGACACACCCCCCGCCCCCCTACACACACATACATACACCAATCCAGCTGATCTGATTCATTCATTCACATTTTGTTTATTGTGGGTTTTTGGAGTCCTTGAATAAAATCTCTGTAACAAAACTGTTCAATGTATCTTTACTAGATCATCACTTAGTCCAGTGGTTCCCAAAAATTTTCTGGAACCCCCTATGGATTACACATATTTTGTTTTTAAACTCCACTGAAGTTTATTTCACACTTCAGTGCGCCCCCCACACTTTGGGAACCACTGACTTAGTCAAATGTGGTTAGGTAAATAGTAAATGCCCTGCATACATATAGCTACTTATTTATACACATTCAGCCATTCACACACACACATTCAGGTATCCATTTCAAAGCTATTAAAGGTTGATAATTGAGGAATCTCCTGAATGAGCAAACCCAAAGGAAATCCTGATGAAAATATTAGATATGTCTTAAAACTGGATATACATTTACAAACTACAAAGTGAAAGAGTTATCAGAAGAAGAATTATAAAATCCTCCCATCTCCACGTAATAATTTTAATGTAGAAATTGGCTTTATTTTTCCAGCTTCCTGACAGTCTTAGAGATATAATTTAGAATATCTAACTGGGCTGCACAGTGGAGCAGTTGGTAGCACCTCCTAGGAGTCCCAGTCTGCAGTTTGCATGTTCTCTGTGAATGTTCTCTTCAAGTCACAGCTACAGTCCAAAGACCTCTATATTCTCCTGAATATGTGTGTGCATGGTTATTTATATTGTCTTTCTGTGTGGTGCCCTGTGATGGACTGGTGACCTTTCCGGGGTGTACCCGGCCTCTTGTCCACTGACTGATGGAGGTAGGCACCAGCAGTCCTGATGAACCTGCCTGTAGTGTTAGATAATGGATGATAAAGGATAAATCGAAGTACTGGCTTTAGTGTGTTACTACAAGGCGGTGCTAAAACATACCTATAAAGAACAAGACATTACATATGAAAAACTACTGAACATAAAAACAATAAAATGTATCAAAGCTCGGTTTTTATAGTCCCAAGCTTTCAGAAGTGGGATGTACCAAACTCCTTTGTACCAGCTCTGACAGGTCCTTTCTGAGCACTGAGTTTCTGCTGATCATAAGAAATTAAATATTTTGTTTGGAGGTTTAAGAGCAAACACATGGATAACAAGAAGTAGTGCCATATTTAATCAAGTCATAGCATGAAGTATTTCTAAATTTTGTTTGATCCTTTAAACTATTAAAGTACTTTACAACTTAATAACTGACATTCTCCAAAAGCAATGTATTTGTCTTGGATGGAAGCAGACAGAATTTGTTGGGAGGAATGGTTTTGGGCCTTGGGTGGGGCTGTGTCATTCCTACAGTCATCCACTAGAGGGAGCACCTGGTAACAATCAGGCTCCTCTACCAGACTATATGAGGAAGAGCAAGTTCCAAAAATGTTGAAGATTGACCTAAAAATCATCAAAAAAATACTAAACAGTTATAATCTTGATAAATATGTAAACAAGATTAAAAATCCTGACTGGACATAGGAGGAATTTCAGATGTTTGATAAATAATATTCTGAACAAACATGGTCCTGGAAAGAAGTTCTCAGTGTGTTAAAGACACACCCCATGGCCATATGGTCATTTAAAATAAATGCTGATTAGAGACCAAACTAAGCTAACTGCAGTTAAATCTGGACCTTAGTCAGACTGGCTTACATTTCTGAAACTGAGAAATTATATAACAATACAAGACCTACTACCAAAAGAAAATACAAAAAGGTAGAACGACAGTAAACAATTAGGGACAACCCTAAATTCTCTCTTGAAAGGCAATACATTTACTTAATACTACCTGGAGACATTGGATTTTTAACTAAATAATATGAAATAGCTAATCATTTAAACAATTATTTTCTAAACAAGATACATTCCTTCAGAAACACCTGGAATATTAAAAATATATTGTATTCATTAATAAATTAAAAGGCCAGTAATAGAAAATGCAATTTTATTTTTAAGAAAATGCAAGTAACAAAAGTTTAATTACTATTGATGACTGACTAAGACAAACCTCCAGGGCCCTGTTTAAGAAAGCAGGAAAAACAAGTTCTGAGTATTAGATTGATACTCTGAATAAACCTGCCGAGCTCTGTTGTACTCAGGGTTTTAGTCTCTGAAAAGGAGATTTACACTGGGTAACTCGATTCTGGATCAAGTCACCTCTAAATTAAGCATGAATGCGAGTAGAGACAAAGCGTTCATCAATGATAACATGATTCACCAGGGCAGCGGGACAAAAAAACAAGCCTGAAAGTGTGAATTTCTCCTCAATAGACTTAAGGGCATCAAAACATACTTAACAAAAAGTGCTAAAAAAACAAAAGTATAGAAACAGCAGTACTGTTGATTCTGCAAAATAGTGAGAGTTAACATGACACACAGAGTTATATTACCAGCAGACGGTTAGTTTCATTATTGATGCTACACTTTATTTTATTTGTGGATTAACTACATGGGCTGTCAGGGACCTGGGGTGTCCTCCATGTGTTTAGTGCTTTCTTACAAGTTTCCACCAGAGGGTACAATAGGAAAAGTACCTGGAGGATGGACATCCACAGGTGTGCCTTTGTGCATATTCAGATCATCGGTGATCATCAACAGAATATCAGGACTTGGCTTCCAATTCCTCGTTGTCTGAGTGTTGAGCCTCGTGGTAAAACCCAAGTCCCCTGCAGTCTCTTGTGATCTTTCTGACTCATTTGTGAAGTCTTGCTAATTCTGTTTTTTCAGGAGCCATCCCTGCTGGCTTCCCTTGAGCTTCTGATTAGAATAGAATAGAATTACTTTATTCATCCCAGCAGGTAAATTACTTCGCAGTTACAGCATAGAGACAAGACACAATAACAACTACCACTGAGTAGTAGTTGTAGACTAGAAAATTTCTGAAGAAATTTAACCAGGGCCTGCCAAAGCGTGCCCGTCGGTTTGGGCCCGGCGTTGTCATGCTAGAAATTAGCATCAATGCTAAAGAACGCTGCAACGTAATCAGTAGCATGTGGAGAATCACAAGAACGTTAAGTAAGGTGGACGTGCACCATTCAGTATGATTTAAAATTTGTCAAGGCTTTTATTTTGGAATTTTTGCTAAACTTCATTTCAAAGGGCCAAACTAATCCCATGTGTAATAGTCATTGGATTAAATTAGTTATATAATGCTCAAAACACAAGTAGTTGATGTAAAAATATTAAAGGCTTTTATTTTGAAATTTTTGTTAAGCTTCATTTCAAAGGTCCAAACTAATCCCATGTATAACAGTCATTGGGTTAAATCAGTTATATAATGCTCAAAAGAGCAATTACCTGATTAAAAAATATTCAAGGCTTTTATTTTGAAATTATCAGTATGCTTCATTTCAAAGGGCCAAACTAATACCATGTGTAACAGTGCTTTGGATGAAACAGTCAAAAAAAGCCAAAAAGAGCAATTACATGATGTAAAATTTGTCAAGGCTTTTATTTTGAAATTTTTGTTAAACTTCATTTCAAAGGGCCAGACAAATCCCATGTATAACACTCAATGGATTAAATCAGTTATATAATGCTCGAAAGAGCAATTACATGATGTAAAAATATTCAAGTCTTTTATTTTGAAATTTTCTGTATGCTTCATTTCAAAAGGCCAAACTAATCCCATGTCTAATAGTCATTGGGTTGAATCAGTTATATAATGCTCAAAAGAGCAATTACCTGATTTAAAAATATTCAAGGCTTTTATTTTGAAATTATTATTATGCTTCATTTTAAAGTTCCAAGCTAATCCCATGTGTAACAGTTACTGAGTTAAATCAGTTATATACAGCCCATAGCAGCAAGTAGTTCTAAAGGCCAGTTCAGTCCTGATCTGTTTCAACTGAGGGTTCCACTACAGTTAGAACTACAGTGATGCGTATTTGTAGTCCTAATCAGCAGCCAATAGGCTCTTGAGTTCCGTTGCTATGGTAAATCATTTTCTCAGCAAAGTGTGAGCTGTTAGTGAGAGAGGCTGGGGCAGAGAATACTCTCTTTGAGCCAGCCAGTTTTACTGAAAAAAAGCATTGGAAACAAATCCTTCCTGTTCGGGAACCGTAATACATATTCGAAAAGCGTTTGGAGCGTATGAGAGGCCTATGGGTCTTCTGCGATAATCCCGAGATTCATGTCTCTACCTCACTCAGAGCATTTACAGCGATGAGAGAAAGACATTATGTGCCCAGATCTGAAATTCTAGTCAAATACATAGGAGAAAGCCTGAGACAGCCTCAGAAAATCCTGTCTCATGACTTTGCTCTGAAGCACCGTGACAGAAAACCGTACGGTCTAGATACATTTCGAAAACATTTTACCGGAGTAGGCATGCGTATCAATGTCAGGACCGATTTTGATACCAATCGTGCGATATTTGTGGGCGTGATGGCGATTTCAAAATTATTTTGGGGTGAAAAAGTCTCTTCATTTCTCACTCTAGCGGAGATCTAATGGCCCTGACTGTCACTCTAATTTTAGGAAAAATGAAAAACTTTGGGTCGCTTAGAGACAAATTGTGGACAAACCGTAATTGGTATCGACGAGCTGTCTTCACTTTCGAAGAGATCACAGACGTATCTACAAAATGAAATTTGAATGGCATTTCTACGTGAATTCGTGACGACACAGAAAATCCTCAAAAATAGGGTATTTCTAGGATTTTTCCCATTGACTTATAATGGGGGTTTTTTCGTAGTTTTTTGCGAATTATGTCGCCACGTTAAGCCCAAATCCCACCAAAAGTAATAGCTCCAATGGCGTGAATTTTCTGCACGTTTTGATACCTCATTTGTAGGTGTGCACGCAGCGGTATGAGCCGCATTAACGGTTACGGAAGAAAAATAAAGATTAAAGAGACGCTTTGTTGGGTGTAGAGTAATAGGTTCCTGCCATTGCTTTGCATGGCAGGCCCCAATAAAATAAAAAATAAAATATAAAATGCTATAAATTGTAAAAATATAAAATGCTGTCAATATAAAAAGCAGCTTAGAGCAGTCCTTGCAAGGATTCAAAATGCAGATATGTATATGTAAATATATGTACAGCAGTGTGCCACAGTGCAGTTGTGCAAAATCGGACTGATTAGTGCAGAACAATGATTTAGCTTTTATTGTACAGTGAGATGGCATGTGGCAGGAAGGATTTCCTGTATCTGTCCCTACGACAGCAGAGCTGGAGCAGCCTATGTGAGAAGGTGCTCCGCTGTCTGTCCACTATGTGGTGGAGAGGCTGCTGTTTATTGTCCATAATAGACAGAACCTTCTTCAGTGTCCTCCTCTCCACCACAGTTTCCAGGGACTCCAGCCTTAGTCCCAGTACAGAGCCAGCTTTCCTGATGATTTTGTCCAGTCTATTAGAGTCGCTGGCTCTGATGCTGCTTCCCCAACACACAGCAGCAAAGAAGATGGCGCCGGCAACAACACTGTGATAAAAGGTCTCCAGCATCTTGCTGCACACATTGAAGGATCTCAGCTTCCTTAAAAAATAGAGTCTGCTCATCCCCTTCCTGCACACAGCGTCAGTGTTAGATGCCCAGTCCAGTCTGTTGCCGATTACAACTCCCAGGTATTTGTAATTCTCCACCTCCTCCACCACTTCCCCTTTGACCTTTAGTGGCCGTGAAGGTATCTTCTTCCTTCTGAAGTCAATCACCATCTCTCTGGTCTTACTAATGTTGAGCCTCAGGTGATTCTGGTCAGACCACTCCACAAAGCTGTCCACCAGTGTCCTGTACTCCCCCTCCCCTCCATCCCCTATACACCCGACAACCGCTGAGTCATCAGAAAACCTCTGTAGGTGACATGACTCAGAGTTGTACTGGAAATTAGTGGTGTACAAGGTGAAGAGAAAAGGAGAAAGCACAGTTCCCTGTGGAGCTCCTACGTCACTGACCACCACATCAGACAGGACACTGCCCAGACGGACAAACTGTGGCCTGCCTGTCAAGTAGTCAGTAACCCAGGAGATCACTGAGTCATTGACACCCATCCTCCGCAGCTTCTCACCCAGCAGCAGAGGCTGGATGGTGTTGAAGGCACTGGAGAAATCAAAGAATGTGATTCTCACAGTGTCTCCTCCACCATCCAGGTGCGACAGTGCTTGTTGCAGCAGGAAGATGACGGCATCGTCAACTCCTAAGTGGGGCTGGTAGGCAAATTGCAGGGGGTCTAGAAACGTCCTCATCTGAGGCCTCAGCTGGGCCAGGACCAGTCTCTCCATGACCTTCATCACATGAGATGTGAGAGCAACTGGTCTGTAGTCCTCTGGATCGGATGGCCTTGGCTTCTTGGGAACAGGAACCACATGTGATGTCTTCCACCGCAGCGGGACTCTCTCCAGCCTCAAGCTCAGGTTGTACATGTGTGCCAGTACCGGGGCCAGCTGGATGGAGCAGGTCTTCAGGATCCGTGGTGTAATGCCATCAGGTCCTGCAGCCTTACCCCCTGGTGTAATCGCTCCAACTGTCTCTCAACCTGGCCTGTAGTCACCGTTAGCTGGGGGTAGGTGTTGTTGTCTGCAGTGGAGATGGGGGGGGGCTGAAGGAGAGGTGGTGTGCAGGAGAATGCCGGTAGGTGGATTGAACAACTTGGGGCAGTGTGGATGTGTGGGGGGATGGTGGTGGTAGGGGAGTAGCAGGAGGTGAGCTAAACCTGTTGAAAAACTGGTTAAACTGGTTTGCTCTATCCCAGCCCCCAGACATCTGTGTGTCCTTCCCTTTCATTCCAGCGATGTTCTTCATTCCTTTCCACACATCTCTCACACTGTTCTGCTCGAGTTTGGACTCAAGCTTCCTCCTGTAGTTGTCCTTGCATGTCGTCAGTGTCTCTCTGAGTTCATGCTGGACTCTCCTCTGCTCCTCCTTATCTCCAGACCTGAAAGCCATCTTCTTTTTGTTTAGAAGTGCCTTCAGGTCACTGGTAATCCAGGGTTTGTTGTTGGAGAAGCAACGCAAGGTCTGGGCTGGCATGACAGTGTCCTCACAGAATCTGATGTATTCAGTATTGCAGTCAGACATGTTGTCGATGTCCTCCCCATGAGGCCCACAGAGCACATCCCAGTCTGTCGACCCAAAGCAGTCCTGCAGTGCCTCAGCTGCCTCCTGTGTCCACCTCCTCATCGTCCTGATGCGCACAGGCTGCCTACTCACTAGAGGGACATACTTGGGAGTCATCCTTACCAAGATGTGGTCCGACCTGCCAAGGGGGGGGCAGGGCTGTGGCGCTGTATGCATCTTTGGCATTAGCATACAGGAGATTCAGCATTTTGTTTTCCCTGGTGGGACAGTCAACATACTGCTGGAAGTTGTGTAGAGTTTTGTCCAATGAGGCACGGTTAAAGTCACCTGTGATGACCATGAAGGCGTCCGGGTGTTGAGTCTGGAGTTTGGCTGCGGTAGAGCTGATGACGTCACAGGCCACCGCTGCATCAGCTGATGGGGGAATGTAAACAGCTATCAAAATGGTGGACGTAAACTCCCTCGGTAAATAATACGGCCGCATTCCCACAGCCAGAAGTTCAATGTCCGGGCTACAAATCTGTTCCTTCACATTAACATGACCGGGATTACACCACCTCTCACTCACATAAAGTGCAATCCCGCCGCCCCTCTTCTTCCGACTCTTGGAAAGGTCCCTGTCCCCCCGCACCAAGGAAAATCCAGGGACCTCCACGCTGTAGTCCGGAATAAGCGAGTGCAGCCAGGTTTCTGTGAAGCAGAAGATACTGCACTCCCTGTACTCCTTCTGGGTCCTCACCAGCGCCGTGAGTTCGTCCGCCTTATTCCCCAAAGACCTCACGTTCCCCACAATAATCGCCGGTACCGCTGGTTTGTGCCGTCTCCTCTTCTCCCTCCGTTTAACTCCAGACCTGCAGCCCCGGCGTCTCCTCCATAACTCCTCTGGGACCACAGGCCCGTCTCCGGGCAGCAGCAGAGGCTTACACAGCGCAATCAGCTGTTCACGCGCGTAAAAATTGCCGCTACTCCGTTCGGCGAGGTTCTCCGTAACAAAGAGTAGAAAAAGTAGCAGAAGAACACGGAGAACAGCAACAAAACCACATCCAGCCATTGTTGAAAGCTTAACTGATGGTCAATGGGTTCTTTAAGCACGGATCCTTAGTCGGTTACAGCAAATATACTCAGATTAACACACACGACGGGAGCTGCGTCTGCAAGCAGCCAGCTGTGCCGGCGCCATTATCTCCTCATGTGGAAACCTTCCCTGAGTGAATCTCTGGAACCCACCACCAGTGAAACAATTACCTTCCAGATATTCTGCTCCGCAGCTCACAACATTCAAGCTCCTGAGACCTGCTTCCTCTGTGCAACCTGTCCCAATAAACATCGACATCCTTCAGACACACTTCACTCACGGTTCTCACCCCGCATTCCCTCACTCGCTCCACTGGCTCTCATCATCTGCAGTCCAAGTAATAAACTCCACTCTTCTTAGTAAATTCCCCAGTTCAAATCTGGTCTTGGCCAAATTCTATATACAGATTTTACAAGTGATTTACCATCAGTGATAAGCAAAGCAGTCATCTCAGTGTTTGATGACACTACAGTATATGATTTAATGAATATACTTTATTAATCTCCAGGGGAAAATTCACAGTAAAGTCTATCAGTGAAATTAAAACTGACTTTGAATAAAAGCTTGATTGTATATCTCAGTATACATTGAAGCTCCCAAAGTGGAGATTTTGCTCAAGAAATATTTCTAACATTTAAATATTTCTAAAACAATGGCAATTGTAATTGGCACAAATCTTTCTCTAAAAGCCTAACCTTAACTAGATTTCCACATAAAGGATATATCTGTATAACAAATATAGGAGGTGAGGCTCTTTGGAACTCGTATACAGCAGACTTTCCTAGAATAAACATATCCTGCAAGTGATCTCCATAATGGGTAGCAGTACATTATTAAAGGATGTTCAGAATATGAAACTACATAAACAGCCTCATGTCATTCAAACTCTATTGTTTCAGTTGGATTATTGCTTTGTTGTTTGGTGCAATAGATCAGTTTATATCTCCCGCTGTGCTTAAGGGTCTGCGACTGTAAGCTGAGACATTTGTGATGCCCTCACGCTGCCAGAGTTATGTAGTCTGGGGGACAACGAGCTGGGGCCGTCAGGAGAGGAGCTGTGTCAAAGTTATGCACAAATAACCGTTTGGTGAGTAAAAACATCTAAAAATGGCTTTAATATGAATTCATTTCCTCCAAACACAACATAGTTTCTCAGCAGTGATCTGATGAAATGGACAATTATTGTTAAACACAGCTCAACCCTGAGATATTTGGTGCTCAGCATCTGAATCCAGCAAGAGTTAAAAAAATTACTGATTTTCAAGAACAACAATGCATCAGTGAGTTTTTTGTTCATGATTTTTAAGTGTTAATTGTAGCCAACAACAAAATCATAGTTGAAGGCAATGATGTTTTCTCGTCTTTAACAGTGATCAAGAAGTGCTCCATCAGTTAGTCAAAATGTTTGTTTGACATTTATTTATCTAGTTTGGGTCCACAGGAACTCATGGTCAGGCTTAAAGTCTTTACGATGAGAGAAGATGATTGAGAGACGATGAGAGAAGTGCGATGAGAACCTGTGGCTTCACATCGCACTTCTCTCATCAGCTGGGTTCAGACCCCAAAGACCAAGATGAAGATAAAGGCAAAGACAAAGAACAAGGCAAAGAAGAACTCATGCCTTCCTTTCATGAGGTCAGCTTGTCTACATCTCAAAGGACCAGAAAGATCATGAGACTAGATGAAGGGAGCTTCAGAGCTGCAAGTCAAGAAGCTCAGGACCGCTACACACATGAGGAAGTCACCCTAAGACCCAAGACCTGCCGCTCTAAGTCAGTACGCTTCCTGCCAGCACCCAAGTCTTGTGTGACCTCACCATCCATGCAGAGACCTACAGACCTACAGAGATCCCTGCCTTCGCCGATCAACTTCCTCCTCCTGCTGCAGCACCTTCTTCATCAACAGGCCAGGTCTGGGGTTCGAAACGCCATGCTCCGTCCGTCTCTCTCAAAGGTTCCCTTTTTAGTTCTCAGCATTAGACAAATATAGACTAGATAATTGATTTTACTTATTTGATTATTTCTGCTAGTGAATTAAGCTGTACTGACCCTTGCAAAAATGCCTTACTAATAAAATATTTAGCATAAAGAAAATCTAAAAGATGTTGTGGACATTCAGTTAATGAGTCGCCTTAAAGTTCTTTGATGGTGCAACATCAGTTAACATGGTGAGCTGGGAGTACTGTAAAATATATTTTACTTGATTCTCAGTTTCACTTCCTATGATTTCATAAACAGTTAAATCAGTCCAGCCTGCAGGGATTGAAACCCCAGACCTTTCAGAAGACAGGAAGCAGTGCTGACAAGTGTGCACCAGGCTAACCATAAACAGCATGAGGAACATATTTAACCCTCCTGTTATATTCGTTTCTGAAGTACAGCAATAATGTTCGTGGGTCAATTTGACCTGGGGAGTGTTTAATCATGCAATAGTGTCAGAAAGCAAAAAAGATTCCTCCACAATATTTTTTTATCTGATTATTAACTCCAATACTAACCATTTCAATCAATATTTGTGCAATGATGTTTTTTTTATTTCTCACAAATAAAGGATCAATAACAACAACTTACTCATTTACTCATTTGGGCATAAAAAACGGAATTTACATTTTTTATGTCCACTGGAAAAAAACCTAGACACAAAAAACAATAATTTCCTTGAAATTTATGTTTTAAAAAAACATTTATATTACATTTTGATTTTTTTCAATGGGTGATCTTTATTTCAATCTGGAGAGACTCAGACGGAGATGAGAAGACAATTAGAAGAGTTTATTGACAAACAGAATTTAAAGTCTTTGGCGCTCGGGCCCCGGCTGGGGATAACGGTTATCGCAGCGTTAGCGACAGGCTTCAGATGAGCATCCCCGATGCTGTTAGGAACGTCATCCCCCAGGGCCCGGCACTGGTGGTGGAGGTTGGGTTAGGGTGCGGGCCTCAGGACCGGGCGAATGGAGGAGAAGGGGTGGTGGTGGGTTGAGCTCGGCTGGAGAGCGAAGGACGCCATGAATGAAGGTCCTTATCAGCTGGGACTTGGTCGATGATTGGATGTGACGTGGCTTGGTCCGGCGTTGATAGGTCGACGATTGTGGGCAGGTCCCTTCAATTAACGGGTCCCGGTGGGGATAAAAGAGTCTTCCAGTTTGAATTTGCGCCTAGGCTTCATAATCGAACTTGAGACACACATTCTGTTCAGGGTCAAATTGACCCACTGATTAAAATCAAGATAAATGAGTCATGCAGAGAGTAGTTTTCCTCCACTTCTGCTGAGTGTCACTCAGAGTGGGTAGAGTTTGTCCATGGGAACAGAAAAGATTCCCATCAAAAGTTGTATGAACACTTGCTTCTCTCAGTTTCCTTTTGAAGTAAAGAGAATAGTGAGAAAGTGAGCTCATGTGCGTGCACATGCGCATGTATGTGTGTGGTGTGTTGTGTTTGTGTATGTGTGGTGAAATATGGTTCATAGTTGCAAGGAAACATGTGGAATTGGACTTTTTTAAAATCTTTTTTACCCTTCAACTTGACTGCCGGGTCAAATTGACTCAAACAGTATCTATGTAACATGTAGAAGTGGTGGGGGTTGCAAATGTGTAAAATGAATAAATTTTCAATTTATATGTAGAGTGCAACTAGTAAGACAAATAGAAAAAGTTTCATGCAAAAAAAATGCTTCCAAGTATTTAAAAAAAAATTAAACTTTAAAATGGGACAATTTGACCAGCAAAATAACAAGGTTAATATAATTTCAGGTACCAGATGCTCTGGCACCAATACTTGATGAACCATCAATAAAACCAAGAAAACTGTCAAATGCAATTGACTCAAATATACAGGTCCTTCTCAAAATATTAGCATATTGTGGTAAAGTTCATTATTTTCCATAATGTACTGATAAAAATTGAACATTCATATATTTTAGATTCATTGCACACTAACTGAAATATTTCAGGTCTTTTATTGTCTTAATACGGATGATTTTGGCATACAGCTCATGAAAACCCAAAATTCCTATCTCACAAAAGTAGCATATTTCATCCGACCAATAAAAGAAAAGTGTTTTTAATACAAAAAAAGTCAACCTTCAAATAATTATGTGCAGTTATGCACTCAATACTTGGTCGGGAATCCTTTTGCAGAAATGACTGCTTCAATGCGGCGTGGCATGGAGGCAATCAGCCTGTGGCACTGCCGAGGTGTTATGGAGGCCCAGGATGCTTCGATAGCGGCCTTTAGCTCATCCAGAGTGTTGGGTCTTGCGTCTCTCAACTTTCTCTTCACAATATCCCGCAGATTCTCTATGGGGTTCAGGTCAGGAGAGTTGGCAGGCCAATTGAGCACAGTGATACCATGGTCAGTAAACCATTTACCAGTGGTTTTGGCACTGTGAGCACGTGCCAGGTCGTGCTGAAAAATGAAATCTTCATCTCCATAAAGCTAAAGCATGAAGTACTCCAAAATCTCCTGATAACTAGCTGCACTGACCCTGCCCTTGATAAAACACAGTGGACCAACACCAGCAGCTGACATGGCATCCCAGACCATCACTGACTGTGGGTACTTGACACTGGACTAATAGCATTTCCTTCTCCCCAGTCTTCCTCCAGACTCTGGCACCTTGATTTCTGAATGACATGCAAAATTTGCTTTCATCTGAAAAAGTACTTTGGACCACTGAGCAACATTCCAGTGCAGCTTCTCTGTAGCCCAGGTCAGGCGCCTCTGCCGCTGTTTCTGGTTCAAAAGTGGCTTGACCTGGGGAATGCGGCACCTGTAGTCCATTTCCTGCACGGTGGCTCTGGATGTTTCTACTCCAGACTCAGTCCACTGCTTCCGCAGGTCCCCCAAGGTCTGGAATCAGCCCTTCTCCACAATCTTCCTCAGTGTCCGGTCACCTCTTCTCATTGTGCAGCGTTTTCTGCCACACCTTTTCCTTCCCACAGACTTCCCACTAAGGTGCCTTGATACAGCACTCTGGGAACAGCCTATTCGTTCAGAAATATCTTTCTGTGTCATACCCTCTTGCTTGAGGGTGTCAATAATGGCCTTCTGGACAGCAGTCAGGTCGGCAGTCTTACCCATGATTGGGGTTTTGAGTGATGAACCAGGCTGGGAGTTTTAAAGGCCTCGGGAATCTTTTGCAGGTGTTTAGAGTTCATTCGTTGTTTCAGATGATTAGGTTCATAGCTCGTTTAGAGACCCTTTTCATGATATGCTAATTTTGTGAGATAGGAATTTTGGGTTTTCATGAGCTGTATGCCAAAATCATCCGTATTAAGACAATAAAAGACCTGAAATATTTCAGTTAGTGTGCAATGAATCTAAAATATAAGAATGTTCAATTTTTATCATTACATTATGGAAAATAATGAACTTTATCACAATATGCTAATATTTTGAGAAGGACCTGTATTTTCTTGTTAATACCACCCTAGATAACGTACTAAAAAATACTCAAAAACATATTGGTAATAGTACTATATGATGGTGGTAGTTTATTATTTCATGTATTTCTATATTTTCCCATTTGTCTCTAAACTTATGGATTTTCATGGTCAACTGTGATGGTCATAAGAAAGCACATCTGCTTTAAGTTCATACATTTTGTATAAATCAAGTGCTTAGGGGGGTTATTTTTCCATTTTGACTTCTTGATTTTAAAAAAACAGATGTTAAAATCTCTGATGTCCTTTTTATCCTTAAATTACAGACAGAAAATTTTTTTATAACATGGTAAAGACCTGATCAAAAAATGTTTACCCTCACATCAGAAGATGTACTTTTGATCTGACATGTTTTTAAAGAATGCATCTTTAAAAACATGTGACCTGTCTGTCTCCTCCCACAGACATTAAAAAGTCTGAACACAGCTCATTCTTTCACTGACGCCATCAGATTCCTGAGCCACAACAGGTAAGATCATTTCTGGGTCAATAGTTATCAGCTGTGACCACGACTTTTCTGACACATTTAATTAAACAAATTAAATGCTGAACAATGAAATATTTCAGTTATTTAAACAGTTTTTCTAGGACAAAAAAGAAACGGGGTGTTTTTTTGTCATGTTTATATTTTTCATTATATTTAAATTTTTTATTTAGGCTTTGAGCTAACCTGTATATTCAACCTAGTAAAATGCATGTGCCTCATCACATATTTCATATCTGCAGCTTTCTGTTTGTCTTCTATGTTCACCTGAACAGCTGCTACTCATACTTGAGTCCTTTGTATTCTTTTAAAGCAGATTTCTAGCAATCGGGTCACAGATCTGTCTGACTATGCAACTGTACACATATATCTGAAATATTAAATTTTTTAAGGAAATCATATTTCTCTGATATAGTTTGCTCAGCAATAAATGACTTATGCTCTGAAAATCCATCCATGTTTATGTATCTTCATGTTAAAATGAGGATACAGCGCTTCATACACAGCAACAGCCTGACATGTTGATTGTGTCAAATACGTTAAATCTTTTGAAGTCCAGAAATCATTTTAATAAAAATTAAGCCAAAACTTGTAATTTTTTGTTCAGAATAAAAACTTGATAAATGTAGAAAACCTTCTAGTAGAAAGTGTTTTACATAAAGAAGATACTTCTTCACTTTGCAGCACAGATAAAGCGCTCGTTCATCTGTTGATGATGAGTTTATGAAAGAATCTAAACACTTTTATTGTACTTGTGTTTTTTTATTTGTATCTCTGGATCACAAACATCCACAGATTTATACTGGGAGAAACTCCAGATCTAGATTCCTTCCTGATACTGATGTTTCTTGTTTCTTTCAGCTTTGAAGAGTTTCTGGATCTTCTCCAGACCTCACATTCTGTGTAAGAAATATTTATCCATGTTTGATCACTTCTGCTCTGTTTTTTGTGACTGAATCAGATAATTCTGACCTAAAAATGGGTGTAGCAGACCAATACAAGTCAGTATTTTTGAAAAGTTGCCTAAAGATAAAAATATAATTAAAATGAAAGCCGCACAGCGGCGTCATGCGGCCCTCGCAGCTCAGTGCCGCTCCAGCCTATCGGCCACCGCGGGGGTTCCCGCACCGCCGCCCGCCAGCCACGCATTTTCCCCACCCGTCCACCAGGTGATACACACGAATGCGTTCGGCAGCGCTCCCCGACGACTCACAAAAAATCTGATGCAGATCGGTCGATGCAGCGAGGAGATGTAGCCAAAGTATTAACTTAGGGAGCGCAGTGGAGTCAAATTACATTTCACTACTGTTGGGATGTTTAGAAGTGAACAAAGGTCTTACATATCGAGCTTGGTGCCAATCGGATGATCTATGTGTGATTTAAAGACAATCGTATGAATATGGCGAGGGACTGATATTCGCCACTTTTACCACACCCACAGAGTTCAGCCAGCAGCAAGCATTGACAGAGCTCATCACCAGAATCATCTTGATTAGGTCAAGAGAGCCATAGGTGAAACTTTCCAAAGAAAAAAACAGCACTTCCTGTTCTCAGGGGGCGGGGCTTAGATGATGTCACACTATGACAATATAGGATTGTCAGGCATCCCACCAGGATCACTCATGCCAAATTTGGTGCAGCTTGGTCAAAACATGGAATCTAGAGGCAAACGTATGGCAATGGCGTTACATTTCACTTCGCCACGCTGCCATTGAAAACTCTTGGAACTTTAAAGCAAGTGAGACCAACTTCCTATCTGTCATCCAACACAGAATCACCTTGATTAGGTCAAGAGAGCCATAGATGGAACTTTCCAAGGAAAAAAAACAGGACTTTCTGTTCAGAGGGGGCGGGGTTTAGATGACGTCATAATATAATTATATAGGATTGTCAGGCATCCCACCAGGATCAGTCATGCCATGTTTGGTGCAGCTTGGTCAAAATATATGGAATCTAGAAGCAAACGTATGGCAACAACGTGGCAGGTCACGCCGCCACGCCCACCTGCTCCATCGAAGCCGGTCGGGGTTGGAATCCACAACACACCAACATGTCTTCTGTCTCTGGACACAGTTTCATATTGATTAGGTCAAAGGGGTAAGATAGCGACCGTTCACAGTAAAACATGACACTTCCTGTTCTCAGGGGGCGTAGCCTAAGTGATGTCATCATTTGACCATTTGGTATTGTAGGGCACCCGATGATGATCAATCACTGAAAGTTTGGTACCTCTGTGTTTTTGTGTAAGAGATATAATAGTTTTGTGTTTCATGGCGAATAGGTGAACTTTGACCCCTAGAAACCGCCTTTCAGCATGCTCATACACACACCGTTTTGAAAACTAAAAATCGGCCATGCCTTATGATCAGACTGACTGAGTTTGAAGCTGATCAATCAAAATCCCTAGGAGTTTGATCAAATGTTAAAAGGCTGTAAATGTCAAAAATGGGGACAAAATCGGAACTTCAAACCAAAATGGCCGACTTCCTGTTGGGTTTAGACCACGGCTCCAAGAGACTTTTTTGTACATCCTGACGAGATACACATGTGTACCAAGTTTTGTAATTCTAGGTTGAAGCATGAGTCAACTACGCCATGGGAGTGACATTTGAAGATAAAGTCTGGTTTCAGATCATAGAAGATGAGAACAGAAGTCAGACAGAAAGCCAGACATCAGATGTGATTGTGTACCAGCTCTTTGGTTTTGAAGGTAAAACTCTGCCCTTCTCTCTGACCATCATCGATACTCCTGGATATGGAGACACTAGAGGGATTGAACATGATGTCATTGTCAGTGAAAGATTATTTGAATTGTTTCGATCAGAAAATGGTATTCACGAACTTCATGCGGTGGGTCTGGTGGTGAAGTCGAGCGTGAATCGTCTGAGTGACCGACTGCAGTACATCTTTGATACAGTGATGTCTCAGTTTGGAAAAGACATTGAGAAAAACATTGTAGCTCTGGTCACTCACTCCAATGGAAGAAGACCAAAGGACTTGCTTCAAGCTCTCAATGCTGCCAAGATTAAATGTGCCAGAGATGAGAAGGAGCAACCTGTTTACTTCCTTTTCAATAACTGCCAACATGAAGAACGAATAGAGGAAGAGCATCATAAAAATGCTGATAAAATAGCAATGGGAGGTCTGAGTGGCTTTACTGCCTTTCTGGAAAAAACTGCACCCCGAAAACTAGACATGACTTTAGATGTTCTCAATGAACGGATCAGATTGTCTGCCTGCATCCAGAACCTGCAGGAAAGAATCCGTCTGTCTGAGCTGAAAGAGGCAGAAACGAAACAGATTAAAGAAGCTCTGGAGATACATGAAAATAACAAAACTAATGAGAAGGTCACTGTAGAATTTGATGAAGCCTACAAAGGCAAAGAAGCCATCGAAGGAGACATTTGGCTGATGATTTTAGTAAAAGGGGCAGTATGTTGTACGATCTGTGAGGAGAACTGTCACTATCCTGGATGTTCAAGCTCTAGAAAGCCCGAGGACTGTGAGGTGATGAAAGATGGCCGGTGCACTGTGTGTACTTTAAAGTGTCCTGCATCTGCTCATGTGAAAGGGAAGTGGAGATATGTTAACAAGACAAAAAGGGTTCAGAGAAGCCTGGATGAGATTAAAAGAAAATCAAAACAAGAAAAAGGTTTGAATTTTTTGGGTAATCTTGAGGAAGACTTGAAAAAGCTGAAAGCAGAAAAGTCGCAGCTGCTGGAAGAAGCTCTCCAACATATTGACAATTTGGGGCAGATTGCTTTGAAAGTTAATTCAGTGTCCACATTTGTCCCATATGACTTTTTGATTGAAAAGCTGGATGAAAGAGGAGAAGCCAATAAAATTCGGAAACTGGAGGAGATGAAAAACAAAGAGGATGAAGGAACCAGAACAATCGTTCTGTCTATGTGGGGTAAATTGAAAGCAGCTACCAAAAAAATTCAAAAGGGCTTCAAGTAGCAAATCTGGTATCAGCTAAATGGGATCCTTAAAGAGTGCATCTTTGAATTAATGCACTTGTTGCTTGGATGAATGCCCGGGATCAATTTCTCATTTCATATCAATTGTTTGTCATGTAAGCTGTGTTACATACTTTTAAATAGACTTCAGTTTAAACACATGCAGGCACATAAAACACAGGTCTACACATTCCTAATGTTAAATTCTCAGTGCAATACCACAAGAAAATAAAAAATGCCATGCCATCAGAATAACAAACCACTGTTGACATGAGGTACCAGCCAATGCAAAGCAAGGTCGGGTTTCAGAATTGATCATTTTCCAATTTCCTTCCATTGAACTAAATCTTACCCTGTTCATAAACCAAACAAAATGTTTATGTTAACAACATAAATGTATCTGTTTAAAAATATCATTTTTGTTTCTCTCTATTTAGGTTTCTATTAATACAAAATAAGACATCAAATAATTAAAAAAAAACCTTTATGAAAATCCAAAATACTAAAAAAACATCCCACTTGTCCTTACGCTGTAACTTCCTTAACATGTTCATTATAGCACATGAGCTTTAGCAATGTAATTACATGACTGATCTGCTTTCCATACTCAATTATATGTTCAGTGTCCTTGCAATTTATCATAATTTTGATGACAATTAACAAACAGCTGGAGAAGCACAGTTTTGTATTCTTCTGGCTGAGTTTGATGATTATATTACATATGATGTAAATGTTCATATGATTGTATTGCCTCATAACATCAGCACCATGATAATGGTTTTGAGTACATGGACTGTTGTACTCTTCTTGACTTTCAACTGTTTGGTTACAAAATACATTATGGTTTTTACTTATATTTAATACATCAATTTCCTAATAAACTATTATTCTTAGAGATGCATTGGAATCATAAGTCATTATTAGATCTCTGTATGTTTGACATTATGTTCCAATTTTACTATATTTTCTTCTATTTGTAATCATTTGATGTAAATTCTGTGAAACATGAATGAAAATCTGATTAATAAATTTCTGGGAAAAGCTTTGTTCTGGTCATTCGTGTCGTAAGTTTGACCTTGAAACAAAGTCTAGACAAAAACATTAAATACAGGATGTAATTTGCCTTCATTTTAAAGGGGCAGTATTATGTAAAATTGACTGTGCTGAGCAGTGCATCGTGTTTTAATATTCTCTCATGAAAAACATACCCGGAGTGTTGTCTTGATCCTTTCATGTATGCTTGAGAAATCAAGCTGTGCAAAATGCCTGGGTGGACATAGCCATGCCTTTGAGGCAGTAGGAGGTTTTTAAAGAGACAGCAGCCCATTTTCAAGGCATTCACATAGTCAATTTTCTTTTATATCTTATTTGATACATATGGCATTTTTACAGCTGAAGGTGACATGGCTACTTCATTATGCTGTTAAATTGAACTAGCAAAAACAGTTGCAATTAGAATTGAATGGACAGAGGCAGGCAGTGGGAATCAAACCAGCAACCCACTGACTGTGAGACAAACTCCTACAAGTGTCGGCACTTTTTCTTATTAGATACATATGCAATGCAGTATAACTCAGTAGCTGTATTTAACTCCACAAACGTCACACTCCTGCACAGGAACAAGACACAACGTTCTGCAATTTAAGCTCTTAATGCTCCCCAGTTCATATCTGTTTTAATCTACATGTAAAGCTTTTATGCCAATCTTGTTTTTGGATGTGTTCGTAAATAAATTGGATTTTATTAAAAACCTAAAAAATAGAATGATGTCTGAACAGCTGTTAAAATTATTTTTTAGTCGGTTACCCAAAAGAAAAACTCCCTTTGTATTTTTTCATACTCACTGAGTCTGTTCACACAATATTACATGCAGCATAATAATAAAATTAGTACATCTTAAACAGTTTAAAACCCCAAGTTTCATTTTGTAAAATGAAATGCATTTCTGAAAACCTTATCTGAACCTTATCCCATCAGCCATCATGAGGGTGTTTCCACAGGCAGGGTGTTTCAAAGACGTCTAAAATAAAAGACATGATAAAATACATACATAAGAGATACTATTGTTTGCTGTGGAAGATAACATTTCCTGATCAGCAACATATTTGCAAGTCAGATTTGCTTCCCTTGTTTTTCATTATGGTATGTAAAACACAAACCTGGGAGGAATCAATATACTGTATCTGTTTAACCTCATGGTTTATTTTGCTAGTGATGACTCTTTCATTTTTTTGAGCAATCCCATTAATTTTTATCAACATTTTCTTGATGGTGTAAAAGACACGTGCTGAGCAATCTAACAATTTTCCTGAAGTCCTTGGAAGAAAACCAGGCCTACATTATAATCATGTCTATTAGTAAGTACAAAGTGGTTCTTGACATCTACTGTTTCTTGTCAGTCATTAAGTGTTTTGTACAAAACAAGCCCTAAAATAGACCATCTACACAAACTTCATGGCTCCATTTGAAAATGACAAATCTCCACATGTAACCCACGTGACTGCCATGACCAAACCACCTTCCTTTTACGTTCTGGGATCCTCATGCGTGTTTCCGGGTTTTCCCATATGCTGCTGCTCACTGTGGTTGTTGGAGTGTATTGTTTGTAAAACAACCTGAAACCTCCAAATCTGAATTGAGTAATACATGAAGCTTGTTGATCGGTGGTAAGTTATGTTACTAACTACGATCTGACGCAATGTTGTACCTGCAACAATAGCACCGAAAATGTTATTTCCCTCCCGCTGTGGTGCTCACCAAGTTGTGATCTGGTTGACAACTGGTATAGCTTCCCGCTGCTACATTAGAACGGTTAACATTGCATCAACCTCCTCAAACAATTCACTACTCGACGGTGAGTCGATATCATATCTAAGCATAGAGTGTTATTCCTGGAGTTACAGGCTACGCTCCGCCAGCTAGCATTAGGTATAAACTCGACTATCATTTGCTCAGGTCAGTTCAATCCACTTAATTAATTACTGAATGTAAAACCAAACTAAATAAGCTGAATGAAAGGCAATACCTTTCATATTTAAAGGCATTTCCCCCGGTCCTAGTTTTGATTATTTTTATGATTATTTTGTTAGTTGTATTCCATGCTGGTGCAGCAATTAAGTCTGGTACCAAAGATATCTTTGTAGCTACATTGCTCAATCAAATTTGTTTGATTGGTTTAATTTATTTGTTGTTGTTGTATGCAACAACTGCCAATGTCTTTATTGAACCAATTTGAACTGGAATTATGAAGTGCACTTTGTTTTCTTTTCCATTTTATACTATGAAGTTAGAATCAGCTGATACATAGAAAGTATGTATTTAACTGCATTGTTTCCCCCTATTTAGCTTATATATATATATACATATACTATATATATATATATATATATATATATATATATATATATATATATATATACTATATACATATACTATATATATATATATATATATATATATATATATATATATATATATACAGTATATATGTACAGTACAGACCAAAGGTTTGGACACACCTTCTAATTCAATGGTTTTTTTTTATTTTCATGACTATTTATAAGGCAAGAAATCCCACTTATTAACCTGACAGGGCAGGTTGACCTATGAAGTGAAAACCATTTCAGGTGACGACCTCTTGAAGTTCATCAAGAAAATGCAGAGTGTGTGCAAAGCAGTAATCACAGCAAAAGGTTGCTACTTTGAAGAAACTAGAATATAAGGGCTATTTTCAGTTGTTTTACACTTTTTTGTTTAGTGCATATTTCCACATGTGTTATTCATAGTTTTGATGCCTTCAGTGTGAATCTACAATGTCAATAGTCATGAAAATAAAGGAAACTCATTGAATTAAAAGGTGTGTCCAAACGTTTGGTCTGTACTGTATATATATATATATATATATATATATATATATATATATATATATATATATATATATATATATAATGTTTTCTGGCCTTTTAATGTGCTATTACAAGGTCACATACTGACTGTGTTTTGTGCTACATGTCATGCTGTGCATTTTAAAATGTTCCATCTAAATACATCTGAGCCAACAATGTCAGGGTTTGTATGGGAGGAATGTGAAGATAGCACTGATTCTGTTAAAGTGATAGCATTGTGTTGCTGTCAGACAAAATGTTTCCTCACAAGTGACATATCTGTAAGAAAGATGTCTTTCAAGATTGGATGCAAAATTCTGACATTATAAAAAACATCAATAGCAGGTAATTGATTGTTCTGACGTAAAACAAATATCAAGCATTTTGCAATAAGCAACTATAAATGGGAATTAAACCGTTATCTGGTGCCTTGAATCCCCTCCTGCCCCATTAAGCCCTAAATAGTAGCCAGAACATCAGGAAGTTCATGTCATAAGCTGCAGTGGTGAGTGATGAGGCAGACGCAGTAGAACCAGGTTGAAGTGAAAATTATGATATTTATTGATGAATAATCCAACCAAAAAGTCCAAAAGCCAGGCAGCACTGCTGAGCGGAAGACCAGGGCTCAACTCAGGTAGCGACTGGCTAAACGAATGGACATGAATACGTAGACAGAACTGAACACAAACAAACGACAAGGACCCGACAGAGACACAAGTGACATTAAATACACAGGAGGTAATCAGGGAACGAGACACACCTGGGAACAATCAAGGGGAAGACAGGACAACATGGAGACTCAGAAAGACTCATAATTGTGAACAGTTTTTAACACTACATAAATTCTTTTATATCCTTTTCAATAACTTATTAAAACAGTTAATAATTCTTGCTCCTCTTCACAATGAACAAGATGAAAACTGCTTGTCACATATTTTAACCCGTCACAAAAGCAGTTAGCAGAAAAGGCTTGATTGCTAATCTCATTTCTGAAAAGAATGTTTTCTTCAACATGTCTGCTTTTCAGTCTATCATCAAAGTTCCCATGCATGCTTGGATAGAGAGAAAGGAGGTTTGACAGCTTGAACAATACTTGATCTTATCTGAACAGGGAGTGGTGCATGAGTGTGTTGATATGTTGGTTTCTCTTTCTCTTGTCTGTGGAATTACAAAACCAAATCCATTTCCTGCTGAGCAACATTTTTAAAAGCTGACCAGATTTTTAAGAAATGCTGCTTTGACTTTCTGTAAATGTTTCTGAGAAGGAAACAACAGAGAAAAGTCAGCTTGCTTCTGCTTCATCAATCAAACCAAAACACTTTCTCTATCCTCACCTCATGAACAAGACCCTGAGATACGTCACTGTCCAGACTCAGACCAGGCTGCCGCTTTGAGACAGAGTCATAAAAATTCACCTTTAAGCCAGAGAAAAGAAAGTGGCTTTGGAACTGGTATGATGTGTGAGCGGAGAAATCAAGGACAGAAAAGGAATATGTGAGAGCAGCGAGTCAGAGGTAAACAGAAGCTGTAAAGGATTATTTTAGTAATCAAGTAATCTTTTGATTATCATAGCAATTAATCGAGTAATCGAATACAAATTTTTATAAAATAAAATATTGATAAATACTGCCATAACAGCAGTATTACTGTCGGATATCAACATTGACCCAATTTTTCATTTCAGCGTGCCTAACAATAACTTTTCTGTAGTTTAGAAAATTAACTTGTAACAACAACAGTTCATTTTCTAAGTTAACCTGAAGAAAAGCTACACAAAAGTCTGAAATTATAATGAATTTAGTAGAGCCGGGCACACTGACATTTATAAAAATGTCTATCCTCCAGTTTTTAGTTTATTTTTTCATCTTCAGTCTATTTAATACATGAACTCTCACTGTGTCCAGCCATTAATGGCTTTATTTCCATGTGAACGATGGGATTTGGCTCCTTCATCAAACAGAAACTCATCTACCAGCAACGTACCGCCATGACGCGCTCCAGCACCCTGCTGTATTCAGTCTGCAACCGCGCAATGTCACCTTTATTTTCCAGTTTGTCTGTGAAGCTACATTTACATTAAGCATCAACTAGACCACAGCTGCCTGCTGTGTTCAGTCTACCTGCTCACCTGTATAAACACACCTGCTGCGCTGTTCCCAGCTGTTTGCTCTGAACACCGGCCACCAGGCAGCAGCTCCAGGAGGAGAAAGGCTGCCGTACTCCAGGCATCGCTCCAGTCATTTTAAGGATACTTATTGGTCCTCCAAAAACCAATAAAAACCCAGACATTATCATAATTCAATGGAATACCCCCATTTTACCTGGACCAAACTCAAAAATTGGACGTTATGCTGCAAACACTTGGCACTCCTCAACAACTCAGAGGTGGAAGTGATGCACAGAGTAAGGAACATCTTGTTTCACAAAGTTTCTGTATTCTTGGAGAGGTGGACGATAAACAGACTCAAAGATGTTTCATTTGTAAACAAGTCCTGTTCCTCTTTCTTGCTTGTCAAAGTTGAAAATACTTTGGTCAGTGGTTAGAAAGCTGCCATTTGGTGTGAATGAAAAAAATACACAACTGTCAAATGGAGAAACTTATATAATAGAAGCAACTAGTTGCATCGTTTCAAGTAAACCACAAAGCAGCGCCCCCTAGGGACCTGTTTGTTTAAGCTTTTGCATTTGCACTTGTGTTTTTTAAGCCTTAATCCACGTACATTTCATTATAGTATGTAAAATACTATGTAAAAGACAAACCTGGGAGGCATCAATATATCTGCTTAACCTCATGTTTCATTTTGCTAGGGATGACTTTCATGTTCTTGGGCAATCCCATCAATTTTTATCAACATTTTCTTGATGGTGTAAAAGAGACGTGCTGAGCAATCTAACAATTTTCCTGAAGTCTTTGGAAGAAAACCAGGCCTACATAATAATCATGTCTATTAGTAAGTACAAGGTGGTTCTTGACATCCATTGTTTGACATCCATTTGATTTATTTGTTGTTGTTGTATGCAACGACTGCCAATTTGTTAATTGAACCAATTTGAACTGGAATTATGAAGTGCACTTTGTTTTCTTTTCCATTTTATACTATGAAGTTAGAATCAGCTATGATACATAGGAAGTATGTATTTAACTGCATTGTTTCCCCCTATTTAGCTTATATATATATATATATATATATATATATATATATATATATATATATATATATATGGACTTACTATGTTTTCTGGCCTTTTAATGTGCTATTACAAGGTCACATACTGACTGTGTTTTGTGCTACATGTCATGCTGTGCATTTTAAAATGTTCCATCTAAATACATCTGAGCCAACAATGTCAGGGTTTGTATGGGAGGAATGTGAAGATAGCACTGATTCTGTTAAAGTGATAGCATTGTGTTGCTGTCAGACAAAATGTTTCCTCACAAGTGACATATCTGTAAGAAAGATGTCTTTCAACTAGTCATCAAGATTGGATGCAAAATTCTATGACATTATAAAAAACATCAATAGCAGGTAATTGATTGTTCTGACGTAAAACAAATATCAAGCATTTTTGCAATAAGCAACTATAAATGGGAATTAAACCGTTATCTGGTGCCTTGAATCCCCTCCTGCCCCATTAAGCCCTAAATAGTAGCCAGAACATCAGGAAGACTTGTCATCATCAGCCCCACTGGGCCCCACACAGAAAATAGCTGACTACTTAGTATTATTCACATTACAATTTAAAACATGACAAAAAACCAAATGCTCCAAGGAAAGTAAGTGCATTGCTATTTTTTCTGGAAAAGAATGTTATTATTATTATTTCTCAAAATAAACAAATAAAAAAGTATTACATGTCTGAGATTTTGTGACTGAGATCAGATTTTCTTCAATTCACAAAAATAATTTAAAGGAACTAATGTGTGGATTATACCAGGGACCACAAAGCTATTTTAAATCAAATGCAGCAGAAAAACAAAACAAAGACCATAAATGATCAATTATTCATCCTTGTTTAGCACATTATTATAAATAAATCAGTTTTAGGTGTTTGGAGGAGTGACATGTCTTGCGTGCCATGCCAGGCATGTTGGAATGTTTTATCAGAAAACAGTTGACACCAACCATAGCAGGGTGTTTCAGTACACTGGTTCTGTATGAAACAACCGCCATCTGACTTTACAAAGATAACAAACCAGCTTAAAGCTGATGATAGCTCAAATAGACTTTGCTTCTTTTTACTAAAGTGAAAATATATGATGCTGAAACAATACAATGACAGACATAAACTGTGGATTAGGAGCAGACATAAACTCCTTTTGCAAAGTTCATCTAAATAAATGTCTACAGCTGCTTTGTAGATCAGTCATTAGAATCAAGGCAACGGAAGAACTGAAACAATATATTCCTCTGTGGGACATTGCTTTAAAATCCACTGGGCTTTGAGTCAGAAACCTGGAATCAAGTCAAACTTTGGTAACACAGACATTATACATACAATACACTATAAATACAATGGAGCAGAAATTTTTAATATCATTAAAACATTTTCTAAGTTCTGTAGATGTGAGAAAACAATGGCAACCTCTGCACTCAGATGTCAGATGGAACCTTGATGTAAAAGAGCCAATCAAGAAACCATCGACTATATATTGGTATGCTTTCTGTAGAGCCAAGTTGCCCTTCAACATTCAGACAACCAGCTTATCCACAAGCCTAATATGCTGTGACAGGTCATGTGAAAGCAAATAGAGTAAATAAAGGTAAATATTTTGCAGTTACCAAAGTTTAAATAAAACAAAAATATGTCATAAACACATATTTTCACTTTAGTATTGCTTTTGCCCTATACATTCTGTACTGCTCACTTATTTTACCTTACCTAAGTTACTGTGTGGAAATTTGGGGCAACACTTACAGAACGTTACTACAACCATTATGCACATTACAAAAAAGAGCCATTCGTTTAGTTCATAAGGTTGATTTTTACTGTCATACCCACAATCTATTTATAGATTCTTATTTATTGAAATTCACTGATTTAGTAGAGCTTCAAACTGCACAGATTATGTTTAAAGTCAGAAATAAAATATTGCCAGAAAAGATTCAACAATTATTTTCCGATAGAGTGGGGGGATATGACTATAGAGAAAACCTTAACTTCAACACTTTGAAGGCTCGTACAACAATGAAAACATTGTGCATTTCGGGGGTTGGTGTGAGGATCTGGAATAAACTCTCTAAAGAGCTGAAGCAAAGTCCAAGTATGAGACATTTTAAGAAAGGTCTCAAGGCAGCTATTATTCAAAGTTATAAGGAAGAACAAGGGGGATAATCCTGGTTGGGAACCAAAACTTTAGGTATGATGTCATCAAGTAGGTGGCATATCGGCGCAGGTAAATATATAAAGGTATGTAAATAGCAGTGTATTTTGTCTATAAGCAGATGGGTGTGTATATGCGTGTATGTACGTATATATGTTTGTATATGAAAATATATATATATGCATGTGTACAGATGTGTATGTGTGTGTATGCACTATTTTCATCTAGCTGAGGAAATCTTATTATACTTATTATTTCATTTGTCAGAAAGGATATCGGACATTGAAAATACTGTGATAAATTACAGCTGGAAAAGTGGTATGATTACATAAGTTATACTTCAGCATACTCCTTTTCAGACTCATAATCACCGATGTGATGTGTTTTTTTTTTGTTTTTTTTTTTCTTTTTTAAAAGAAATATATTATGTACTTTGTGTTGTTTACACTGTCGGTGAAAGGTTTGTCTGAAATAAACTAAACTAAACTAAACTTTTATAAAGTATTTTATTGCCAGAAAACATCCTTCCAAATAATCAAACTTGTCAGCATGTTGGCTTGTCTTTTCAGTCATTATAAACATATTTTAATAATTTTGTATAATTCCTAACAGGATAATTTAAAAATGTGTTCTCAGTACCTAAATATATCCAGAAATTATTGAAAATGACATATGAAAAGTGTAACTTACAGTGAGTTGTGTTTTCAATCATGTCCTTAAAACTTCAATAAAAAGATTTATAATCTGATTCAGAAAAAACTTCTAATAATAAATTAGCCACAAATAAAATATTTCACAATGAATCATGCGGTCTCAGTATGAGGCTAAAAGATCTTTATTAGGATAACATTTGTTATCCAGTACATCTCAACAGTGGTTTGAAAAAATGAAACTTTAGATACCATGTTGTGCATTTTAAAATGCCCTATCTGAACACAGCCTACACCAACCATAACAGCTGGTTCAGATCAGTGGTTGTGAATGAAACAGTCTTCTGACATTGCAAAGCAATGAGGGTAAAATCAATAAAGCTGCTATGAAAATATTTAGTTTCAGTTTACTACAGTGATATATTTTTTTCCAACGTAGGTTGAAAAATATCTACTGAAAACTGATCTGAGTATTCTTGCATCAGACCTGAATCACAAACCTTGACTGACAAGAGGCAGTCAAGCTTCTGCTAATAAAAAGTTCGAAATACCTATGTTAATATAATTATAATGATAAATGAGAAACTCATTACTCTGCACAGTTGAAAGAAAAATAAAATTTCTTTTTGTTTTTCATCAAGGAGTGGAAATGCCTGGTCTCCAGCCAAGAAAAATAAAATGTCGTCATCCACTGATGCACACATTTTACAGTCAGCATTCCTCAGTTAGTTTGGATGAAAGGGGAGCCTGATGTGCTAGGAATGAAAGCAATTAATTATGTTTTAATTCAGGATTTAGAAGTCCAGTCCTATGAAGGCATTTTGCATAAAACAAATTTGTTGTTGGTAGCTCTAAAAGACAGATAGTTGTAGTTCAAATCAGGCAGGACATCTAATGTTTATTATTAGGACATCATTTCCTTCACAGATTATCAAGAGTTTTAATTAAACTAGTTAAATTAGTTTAACACTTGATTTTGTCATTTGTCTTGAGAAATGCTATAAAAGATACTGTAAAGATAAATGTTTCCTAGTACAAAGAAACAGTTGAACTGATTACCAGACACCTAAACAATGTAAATTTAAGTTTATTATTTTGATAATGTTATACATTTACTGAAAACAAAACTGATATATTGAGGAATGAAACACTGGACTCAGTTTCATTAGCAGCTACACTGTTTAGGACAGACTTTATCAACCAGAGGAGGTAAAGAAAGCTTTCAGCATAGTTCTGCTGAACAAAAAACGCTTCAGTGAAATCATGTGACCAGAGTTTCCTCCCCTTCTTGTAGAATATAAAACTCTGAATGCTGACTTCTCTTTACTCTTCTTGCTTTCATAGCCTCACTGAGCATCGTAAAGAGCAGCAGTGTGGTTGTCTGCACAGGTAGGAAAACTTTCTAATGTTACAAGGTTAGAATAAAAACTGAAACATCAAGCTGACATGTTTGTTTTTTTCATTACATTTTTGAAGGACCACTTAAACTGTTCAACAATTTGATGAATATGAACGTAGTTTTACAGCTGATTGGATTTTTTAAAACACAAATCTGCTAATTCCAGTTGTGCTTTCTCTGTTAGGTCACTTACTGTATGTGTACTGTATACAACAAAGTGTGTCTAATGAATTACTTTAACACACTGACATAAAAACAGATAACAGTGACTTTACTATTTCTTTTTCATTAGTCATAAAAACCTGTTTCAACCTCACAGGAGTTATCTTCAACACTTCATCATCATGCAAAGAATGTAAGTAAAAACATTTATTGTTACAGTTTATGTAAATCTGTACTTATCAATCTATAAAAACATTTTTAACATGTTTCCAATCACTTTATCATTATGCATAGTAAAAGGAGACTAAATAAGATCTTTTTCAAGATAGAGAGAAGTTATAAATTAACTGAAGATATAGTTTTATAGTATTAAAAAGGACAAATGTCTGTATGTTATACGTAAGGGGAGTTATTAAAAACCATTTTTACAGTTGCTTTACAGTAAGACGTTTGTACATAGTAAAAAATACTGGGGGATTGTGTCTAAAATGCCTTCTCAAAGACCGATTTTATTATTACATTGATCTCATTCACATGTGTGAGTAAGAAGAATGTCACATAATTTAGCCTGTTAAAGTTTTAGGTTCTTCGCAGCTGCCTCTAATCAGTTAGCAAGAATTACTTGAATAAAACATAAAACAAGCTCATATGCTCATAAATTAAGCTCATGGTCTTCATAATAAAGAAGAAAAAGCAAACAGAAGAGATTATTTTATTTGTATTACTCTACTCCATTTGGGAGAGGAATTTAAGCTAGTAAATTATTAACTTTTTCAACAGGAATACATCATCTAAATTCAAGGACATCATCTCAAAATGTCTCCTGATCCAGTCAGGATCCCCATCCGTTTTCCAACTAAACACAAAAAAAGAGGACTTTGGACCTCTGACTAAGATAACTCTCGGAAAGAAAAATTTGAACAAGGCCAACAGAACAGTGCTGCTGGTTGGTGAAACAGGAGCAGGAAAGTCTACTGTCATCAATGCTCTGGTCAACCACACCATGGGAGTGAAGTTTGAGGATGAGGTCTGGTTTAAGATTGTAGAAGATGAGAAGAGAGGGCAGACTGAAAGCCAGACATCAGATGTGATGGTTTACGAGATCTTTGGGTTTGAAGATCAAACTCTGCCATTCTCTTTGACCATCATTGATACGCCTGGATTTGGAGACACCAGAGGGATTGAAAAAGATTTTATTGTCAGTCAAAGATTGTTTGACTTGTTTCGATCAGATGAGGGAATTCAGGAGATTCACGCTGTAGGTCTGGTGGTGAAGGCCACAGATAATCGAGTGAATGATCGCCTTTCATACGTCTTCAATTCAGTCATGTCTCTGTTTGGGAAAAACCTGGAGAAAAGCATTGTGGCTCTCATAACTCACTCAGATGGAAGACAACCTAAAAATGTTATTCAAGCTCTTGAAGCTACAAAAATAAGATGTGCCAAAAATGAAAATAAGCAACCTATTTATTTTCTTTTTGATAACTCCCAAAGTGATGACCGATCAGAGGACACTGAATTTCTAAAAATTGCTACTGAAATTTCAGAGAGAGGATTGAGAACCTTTACAGCCTTCTTGGAGAAGAAAACAGCCCAAAAACTGATAATGACTACAGATGTCCTGAATCAACGCATCAGCCTGACAGCCTGTATCCAAAACCTGCAGGAGAGAATCCTACTAATAGAGCAGAGACAAGAGGAACTCAAGCAAACTCATGATGCGCTCGTCAAACAAGTAGAAGACATGAATAAATCAGAGACGTTCACTGTTGAAGTCGATGTTGTTTTCAAAGAAAAGGAGCCTCTGAAAAGCCAAAAACTTTTTTTCAGGCAAAATATTTTTGAGAAAGCAATGGTCTGCACCATCTGTAAGGAGAACTGCCACTATCCTGGCTGTACACTTGTTCGCAGTCCCCAACATTGTGAGGTCATTAGAAAAGGGCATTGCACTGTCTGTACTGGTAAATGTCCTGCATCAGCTCATGTGAAGGAAAACTGGAGATATGTCACTAAGACCAAGAAGGTTAAGAAGACTGTAGGAGTTCAAAAAGACATAAAGAGAGAGAAGGGTGATGTTGAGAAAAACTTTAATGTTGTAAAAGGTCTTGTAAATGAAATACAGAAACTGAGATCAGAGAAGTTCCAGCTCATCAATGAAGCGTACCAACATGTTATCACACTGGAGGAGATTGCCCTCAAAGTTAATGCTGGGGCCACTTTAGTTCACTTGGATTTCTTGATTGCGAAGATGAAGGAAATAGGAGACACTAAGAAAGTTCAGAAACTGGAAGAGATGAGAACCCAAATGGATGAAGGGACCAAATTAGCACTGCAGTACTTGTGGGGCAGAGTAACAACCGTGTAAAAAAGGGAAGAATCAACAGTCACAACAAATCTGTGACAAGTTTAACAAGAAAGTCTCATTAGGTGCATGACTCTGAAAAGGTTGTACTTCATGAAACATTGATATAAAACTTTGATTAGGTTTTTAATAAAGGAATTTACCAAAGTATTTTGATGAAGGGAAAATGATTTAATTATTTAAGATAATAAATTGCATCTTTTGTTCAACTACTATTTTTTAATCTTTGTGGTAATGTAACTTGAGAATATGATGTACAATATCAGAGAAAACAGAGTAATTAACCAGAGACTGCATCTCTTGCTTCTTGTAACGAGAAACAAGAGTAACAAGGAGCAAACCAACAAATATTTTATGACAAAAATGATGTATCATTATAATGATGAACTCCAATTAATAGACTGCAAACTTGATAAATTAGTAGTATGTTGGGAACTGTTACTTTTACAATCTTTTCCACGATTCCAATAGTTTGAATAAATGTTAAAATATTCAGAAATATGATTATGTGCAGCTATGTTCAACAGTAATTACACCACTCATTGTAACCGGTGTATTGTATTTAACAACGGGTAGGTTAGTGTTGGTATGATTCTGACTGTAAAACAATCTATTGGAAAAATACTTAGATTTAAATGTTTTGATACCATTTTGATGCCACAAAATATTGATACAATTTGAAACATATATCAAAAAGAAATATTGAAAATTGTTTTTGTTTTACCTCCTTCTTCTTAAGTATTTTCTTGAACTAAACTGAATTAGTTCAGTTGAAATTCAGATGTTCTCCAACACAATTTGCCTTAAAAGTACATTTTGACAATGCAGTTTTGACTTGTATAATACATTACTTTTAGCTGTAAAATAGACTTGAAATGCTGTCTAAGTTTAGCTCAATACTTTTGGACCATTAATAGTTTCTTTATTTCCTTTGTGATATAATCAGAAATGAAGTTGTGACTAACTATGACTGTATATATCCTGAGACACTCCAGTTAATGTTCTGCATAAAATTATTGGTCTTCTGTGAATTAAATATTTGATAAAATCAGTATGCTCTGTGTATGTTTATTGGATCTCACTCAAATCAGTGATTGGATCTGTACAGAAACTAATATCTGTTTAAATTCAGACTGTCAGTGTGAAAATGTAATATTAAAGTTTAAAGAAACTTTCAAAATTAGACTGGAAATATCCTCTACAAATTCATACTCTACCAGTGTATTTTGGATTATAAGTCTTTAAAACGATAGTCTGCCCTTGCTTTTAGTCCCTTGAAACCTCCATCAGAACCTGGAGCAGGAACAAGTGTAATTTGCTCAGTTTTTTCCTTCTTATATACTTCTGATATTAAATACCCAGTATGTGTGACATTGCCATCTAAGATGTGCCTTTATGCAGAAAATGACTATTATTCTGCTGCATTTATATTCTATTTATTTTTAGTTTGAACAAAAACAAATATCTACCGATGTATCTTAAATAAAGTATGATAATAAACTGACCTTAAACATAGATGGAAGACGGTTTTTATGCTTATGTTCTATGTTCCAGTAAATCTCCAAGCAAGGTTAGTGACTCAAAGTGTCCGCCTTCATCTTCTACCTCACCGGCTCGTACACCTGCTCCTCTGCCTCGAACTAAACTGAGAGCAGGACCCCCCTCTCTAGACATCAGCAGTGCAGCAGTGAGGTATGTAACGAGGAATCTCACTGTCTTCCCTGCAGCTAATGTTTAAAACATCCATGACAAGATTCCAGGTCTCCTAACAAACACTAACACCTGTAACCTTATTATTCGAGCTGTGTATCCACCACAAGGCAAATGAATCACACATTTGCAAAGTTGAAAATGGTATCAATCAATGATTGCTACAATCACTCACTATTCCAACTACTGACTCACCACCAGGTGGCACTCTGTGTCTGAATAAGGTGGTTTTATACCAGAGAGCTTGGCTATGACAAAATGGTACCAAGCTTTTCCACTGTAACCAATAGGAAAATTCAACTGCTTAGGTACTATTTGCCCTAAGGAGGGCAACACTAAGACAGTTCTACATAAAATATTTCAGAACTTAATTTACATGAAAATTAAAAATTCACTCAAAATTCACTAAATTCACTCAAACATAAAAATAGAACCCTAAATAACCAATTTATAATTTTATAAGTAAAAAACACATTTAGTTTATAAAGGACATGATGCAAAGGACAAGTGGAAAAAACCTGAAATCACTCTGAAGGTATTGCTGATTATACTTTAGGTTAATATTCCTTTGGTGGTTTTATTATTTTGACTCCATCCAAGCTGTTGTAATTTATAGTACTTCCTAGATTTAAACTTCCCATATACTGAAGTCATTGGGTCTTAAATGTTTTTAAGGCTTTAATCTAAGCTTGATAAATATTTAAAATTGTTACTTTTAACAACTAGTTTTGAAAGGATGAAATCAGTATACAGTATAAGTTTTCAAAATGGTTTGAGTAAGTTTGTTTCTCTTCTAGGAATTGCACACTGGACACCATAATCTCCAAAAGTACTCTGATTCAGTCAGGAAATCCATCTGTTTACCAGCTGAGGCCAAAAAAGGAAAAATCTGCAAAGCTGATAAAACTGACAGTTGGTGAAAAAGATGAATGCAAGAGACATAAAACAATCCTATTGGTTGGTGAAACAGGAGCAGGAAAATCCACTTTCATCAATGCACTGGCCAATTTCACCATGGGAGTGAAGTTTCAGGATGAGGTTTGGTTCCAAATCGTGGAGGAGGTGGACCATGAAACGTCTGAAGTGATTGTCTATGAAATATTTGGTTTTGAAGGCAAAGCCATACCCTACTCTTTGAGCATTATCGATACTCCGGGATTTGGAAGCACCAGAGGGATAGAACATGATGTTAACATCAGTCAGCGATTACTTGACTTGTTTCAATCAATGGATGGTGTTCATGCAATTCATGGAGTGGGTCTGGTAATGAAAGCAAGCGATAATCGTCTCAGTGACCGACTGATGTATATCTTGAATTCCATCATGTCGCTGTTTGGAAAAAACATGGAAGACAACATCGTAGCTCTCATCACTCACTCAAATGGAAGAACACCAAACAATGTCCTTCAAGCTCTTGAAGTTTCAACCATTAAATGTGCCAAAAATGAGAAGAAGCAGCCTGTCTACTTCTTGTTTAATAACTGTCAGAGCGAAGACCGGAACGAACTAGCAAAATACCTGGAAGGGGCCAATAAGATAACAGAGAAAGGACTGACAGAGTTCACTGCCTTTCTGGAAAAGGCGCAACCTCAAAATGTGAAGGCAACGGTTGTTGTTATAAAGGAGCGCAGTGAACTGACAGCCTGCATTCAAAATCTGCAGGAAAGAATAATTGAAACGGAACAAAAACAGGAGCAAATCAGACAAATTCAACATGACCTGATTAAATATAAAGAAGAGATGAAAAAGAATGAAAATTTTACTATAGAAATAGAGGAGTCCTACAAAGTCAAAGAACCTATAAATGCCAAAAACCAGTTTAAAGGTGGTTCTTTTGAAGGAGCTATGTGCTGTACTCGCTGTGAGGAGAACTGTCACTATCCTGGATGCATTCTGGCCCCAAGTCCTGCCTTCTGTGATGTCATCACAGCAGGTCACTGCATTGTTTGCAGTGGGAAGTGTCCCACATCTGATCATGTGAAAGAAAATTGGAGATATGTGACCAAAACAAGAAAAGTTAAGATGACTCTGAAAGAAATAAAGCAAAAGTATGAGAACAGTAAAACTGAAAGAGAGAAAAACTTGAGTTACTTAGAAAGTCTGGAGACAAAAATTAAGCATCTGACTGCAAAGAAACATGAGCTGCTGGATGAGTCCTACAAGCATGTTGTCAAACTAGAAAAGATTGCTCTGAAAGTTGATTCAGCATCTACTTTAGTCCACCTGGACTTTCTGATTGAGAAGATGGAAGAGAAAGGAGACAAGAAAGTCCACAAACTAGAACGAATTAAAAGAAACATGGATGAAGGAAGCAGAGCAGCTTTACAATACCAGCATATTGCAGAGAATCAGCTGTAGATGCAACGATGAGGTCATTATTCTGACTTAACTGATTAAATCTCTGATGTTACTTTTTTCATGTAATACAAAATAAATTTATCATCAAACAAAATGTGGTGGAGGGAAAATCTTGCTCATTTGCCACATAATTCATTATGAAACAGCAAAAAGGTTATGTGTCAACTACAGGAATACAGACAACATTAATGGTCTGGTTTATTAAAGATGTCATAAAACATAACTATGATTAATGGTGGAGATTATTGTAGGCACAATTGTGTTTATTTGTAGTTTCATTTCCACCCACACAGGTGGAGAGTGGTCCATTAAACTGTTTTAGGTAGAAAACATATTTTCAGTGTTCACAACAGTACTTTGACGACAGAAAAATAAAAAACATTGTGAAACACAAATAATAAGAATGTTCCAAAGTAATCTAAGATGCATATCTATGTATGTATGTATAAACAACTGTGAAGATAATTATTTCAAAAAGGCAATAAAGCATTTTTGTTCTTTAACCTAAAAATTTGATTAAACAGATTAGAAACCAAGCATGTTTGTCTCCTGGTTTCCCTGATGGTGCACCTTATGAAAAATTATATTCTTGGTTTTTTAATGCTGCACTAACTTAGAGATAGAGTGAGAAGTTCAGATATCCAGGAAGGACTCAGAGTAGAGCCGCTGCTCCTTCAGGTCAAGAGGAGCCATTTGAGGAGCTCGGGCATCTGATTCAGTCCCTGCTGGATGCCTTTCTGGTGAGGAGTTCATGACCCACCAGGAGGAGCCCTGGGGAAGACCCAGGACACGCTGGAGGGACTTCGTTTCTCGGCTGGCTTGGAAGTGCCTTAAGATTCCCCTGGAGAGAACAAGTGGTGGCGGAGAGGGAAGTCTGGGCATTTTTACTTAGGCTGCTACCCCCGCAACCCGACCCCAAATAAGCAAAAGAAGATGGATGGATAATGGATGAATTGGTGAATGATTGGATGGATGGCTGGATAAATAAATGCACATAGACACACACACACACACACAATAGAATACAGACAGTAATGTTAGCTAGCTTGGTTAGCTAGCTAGTTTTGAGAAACATGCCCTTTCAATCCCCCCCAACTCTCCTACACTCCCCCCCCACCCCCCTCACCCCCACACACACACACACACATAATGGACGCTGACATTGTTCCAACATTGCTGTTGTAAAATTGCTGTAAAATATGAAAGGAATCTGTATTCCTTTCATATTGTAATTAACCTGCATTATAGACATGCAGGAATTTACTACCTTTTTATTTTAGAGGTAGTAATAAATTCCTACCTTTAGAAAGTATTTGTATCAGTAGTGGCAATACTGGCCCTGTATTTACTTGGCATCAGATCAATACCAAAATATGCAATATCATACACCTGTTGCTTGTTAATAAGTATTCAAAGAGTAGAAGCTGCTCAGTGGCAGTCAACTAGATAGACAAGTTTAGAAAGTTCATGACGACAGAGAAAGTGTGGACAAAGAGCCCAACAGAAGGTTCTTCAGATGCTCACAAGAGAAAACAGAAGGAGATCATAGAACGAATCCAACTCCAACCAAAGTCAAGCTGGGCCTCAATACACCACCTCTAGCAGATCATATGAAGCAGGAGAGGAGAGTGGAGAGCACATTCCAGCCACAGATTGAAATTAGAAATATCTGGTTGGAGAATAGAATAGAATAGAATAGAATAGAATAGAATAGAAGTACTTTATTCATCCCAGCAGGGAAATTATTTCGCAGTTACAGCATAGAGACAAGACACAATAACAACCACCACTGAGTAGCAGTTGTAAATAAAATAAAAATAAAAAATAAAATATAAAATGCTATAAATTGTAAAAATATAAAATGCTGTCAATATAAAAAGCAGCTTAGAGCAGTCCTTGCAAGGATTCAAAATGCAGATATGTATATGTAAATATATGTACAGCAGTGTGCCACAGTGCAGTTGTGTAAAATCGGACTGATTAGTGCAGAACAATGATTTAGCTTTTATTGTACAGTGAGATGGCATGTGGCAGGAAGGATTTCCTGTATCTGTCCCTACGACAGCAGAGCTGGAGCAGCCTATGTGAGAAGGTGCTCCGCTGTCTGTCCACTATGTGGTGGAGAGGGCAAGCAGGGAAAGGAGACAGGATACAAAGAAACAAGTAAATATCCTAAGAGAGATGATGATGAAAGAAACAGCTCATTGTGTTCTGGTACAAGAACACGCGAATGAAGACATACAAATATCACAAAAGCACAAAGTATCTTATGTGCTTGAGGTACATAGACACATAACCAAGTTTTATCCCAGGTCCTTTTGTTATAAATTCTCATAGTCCATCAGTCTATCCATCCATTTTCTATACATGCAGGGGTTTGTAAACCCTGTACAGGTAACCAGTTAAATATTTGAGTGTTGGAAATCAAATTTAATTATCTTGAAACAACGTAATTACTTCTGTTCTCCACCAGATGAAGTTGTTCAAACTCAATGCTACCAGCTGCCCACTATCACTAGAGAAATGTATCAGTGTATAAATGAGTTTGAGTGCAAATGGGTGAATGTTGTTCTGGTGTATAGCTTTTTGAATGGTCAGTGAGAGTGGAAAATGACTATTTAAATTAAGTTCTTTTCAAATACCTTAACCTAACTTTATAGAATATAGAAGGAGCACTACAACTTGTCAGAATGTCCAACATTTACACAAAATAAAGACGCAGAACATGTTGATGCACTTTTTAAATTGTTGACTGTGTTCAACGATCTTGTATTTTTTGTTTTTATGATGTGAAGCACTTTGAACTGCCTTATTGCTGAAATGTGCGAATAAACTTGATTTTATTTGCTTTTTATAACCCTTTATCATAACAGCTACCTTTAAAAAACAGATGTAGCGCATGTTGATGCACTAAAATCCTTTAATTACAATATGAAAGGAATTTGTATTGTTTTCATATTGTAAGGAACTTGTGTATTAGCCATGAGTAGCCATCTTGATGTAATAAATACCTACCTCAGAAAAACCTACCTTTTTACAATCGGAGGTAACACATGGTTGACAAATTAAAAAAGTCAGAATATCCTACCTTGATCAAATTCAGAGGTAACACGGCTTGGGCTATAGCTTCAGATTAACAACTTACCTGAATTTCTAACTTTAGAATGAAACAGTGTGTGTAGTGAAATCAAAACTCAGTGAATCTGAATGTTTAAGTGGCAAATGGCCTGTACTGGTGTAATGCTTTACGAAGTCCTGAGGACTCCAAAGCACGTTACATTACGCTGATTATGTGAATACATGCTGACGGTGGTACGCTACATTGTAGCCCACAACTGCCCTGGGGTAGATTGCTAGAAATAAAAAAATAACATTTAATTCTTAATGTGACAACCAAAAGTGGGACCAAGTCATTGCTTTGCAAGTCTCTAGTCTTTATCTTCAAGGACAATTCCTCATTGGGGCGGGGGGTGACACAGGACAGAGGGTGGAAGGAGTAGTGACCCCTTGTATTTTTCTCCATACTTATCAGGTCAAACCACATAGTGCAATACGATATCACTGGTCAATCTATCCACCAAATTCTTATATTTTTTTTGCGTTGTATTTATATTTACTTATATTCTTATATTCTATATTCTTATTCCTTGTTTCTTGCATAATTTAAGGTTTTGGTTACTCACATTTGGTGTGTACCTTAGTATTTAATTTGTATTTTGTATTCTTTTGCACCTTTGCTTACTGTGTGTTAACTTTGTTTTTTGCCTGGGAGCTGCTGGTAACTTCAATTTCCTGAGGGAGTCTTCCCAAAGGATCAATAAAGTACTAGTCTAAGTCTAAGTCTAAGTCTGAGTCAGAAAAGTTCCAGGTCTTAAAGTGGGAATTTAAAGTCCTTTCTGTCTTTTTTAACAATGTTGCAATTATTTGTTAAATGTAAATAATAGATAATGTGTACCATCTTAAATGTGCATTTATCTCAAACCATGATGAAACATGTGCAACTGAACTTACAAAGTACAAAAAGAGTCATTCTAAAATCATTCCTCTATATTTTAAAGCACAATTAAACTTAGCTGCAAGAAACATTCAGTCAAAAATTAACTGCCTGGAGTAAATCTATTCTAACATGTTTTTCTGATGCAGATGTCTTCAAGTACGTGATCTGTCCTCTAAACAGTCAATGTTGTGACGGAGAGAAGACTGAGATAAACTATCGTCATTAAGTTCAAGTGAAGAACCGTTTTCTGAATCGGAGCCCCGCTCACCTAACGGCAAAAACTAACAAGCTGCAACTTATTCATGGATGAGCACCAGATTTAAAAAAGCATGACAAAAACTGCAAGAAAATCAGCGTGGCCTGGAGAACACTAGCTAATAACACAAAGTTAGCTGAAGTCAGCTATCTCATCATAGTAATGGAAATTACCACCTACTGCTCTTTATGCAACTCCAAATGTTGGGCAAAGTTGGACGTTGTTCCGTCTCCATCTGTGATTCTCATCTTGCATGTTGCACTTTGTTTTTTGTTGAGTACTTTCCAGGTAATGTAACCAAAAGAAACATGATAAAATAAACAATATTTCAATTGTTTTACCCAAAATGAATTACTTCTGCCCAGACACAACCTCTTACTGCGAACCAATCTGATGAATAAGAGCGTACGCTGAATTCAGCAGGTCCAATGAACAGACGAGATGCAGTCACATCTCTCCATCTGGGACTCTTGTCTACTCAGTCTCTCAGTAGCTTGCCATCTTCTGTCCGGGTAAAAGACGAAACTGCTTCATCGGTGTAGTTAGAGACAACAGCTCTTCTTGGAGAATCTATAATTATTTCAGGTTCTTTCTGCAGGAACTCAGACAATCAGTTTCATGCAGCTAGTCTTATTTTCGGCTGGGGTAGAGACACTGGATGCAGACTGTATACTACGTATATACTTTACTTTGGCTTCAGGGATGTTTTTGAAGATGAAGTCTTTTCCTTCGCTAGTGAGATCAGTTTGGCCACACACAAATCCTCCCAAATACAGCCTGTGTGTGAGCAAACAGGAAGAAATGTTTGTCAGTGTTTGACCACCCACAGATAATCAACACACTCACAAGATGGCAGCCAAAAACAAAGGACATAGCGACTGAAATGCTGCTTAGCAGCTGTTCTAAGTCTCACATGTACCTTTAAATACCGCTCTCGTCCAGCGGTGAGTGAACTGTTCATGTGTGTCCTCCGCAGCGCAGCCTGTGAGCCACAAGCAAGTAGAAAAAATGCTGCTGCCATTTTGTAGATCTGTGACGTCACTAAGAAACAACTATTAATGGCTTAATATTGTGTACTGTGGGATTCAGGGTTTTTACCAGTCTCTGTTGATCTCTGTAGTTTCTTGTTCTCTCCCATGACAGAGCCCAACACTAATATGCCATTATACTACATTTTGTGTCCCCAGTGTTCAACCGTATGGTGATGAGGTGGTTTTACAGGCGTGTCCGAGAGACCTGGACATTTGCTGGTTAAATCCACGGCAAAAGGAAAAGTTCCTTGACAATTTTTAGATGCATCCCTGTTCCAACACTCCTGAATGAAATGGCTGCGTTCCCTCAGTCATCCAGCTCTGCAGAGGCCTGGAAACTAGTAGTTCATTAGGGTCAGCCAGGAAGAAAAGTAAACACAATAAACTGCCATTTCAAAACATTGTTCCTTACCACCACCATCCAAATGTCTGAGTACTGTTCATCTGAAACAATAACAAATTACTTTATGACAATTACTATACAGAGAAATGCATCCCAAAACAAAAGGCATGTAGAGGAACCTAATATTCATCAATCTAACTGGAACTCAGCCTAATGAAGCTCATTCGTCTCTAGGATATTTCTATTCTATTCTTGCTACAATATATGGAGTTAGTAGCTTTTGAACCTTTTTATTAGAGACAGTCCAGAATCATGTACAAAATAAGTTGTGCTTCCTGACCAATGCTGCTCTTATTTTATTTAAATCCACTCTCTAACTGCAGAGTAAACGTCTAATGCAGCAGAGCCCAAAGTGGGTGAACAGGTGAGCCAACACTGGGTGCTACACTAAACACGTTAGTTTAAAGGAAATAAGCTTCCGCATATACTTTTAAAACATTTCCCCACACAGTTTTGAGCTTTAGTCTTTTTCTGTTCACCATCATCATTAGCATTAGCGAGAACTAGCTACCTGGGCGTGTGAACACAGACATCAAAACTCAAACCACAAAGAAACGCTGGTCAGAAACTAAACCTACATCTAGCTAATAATAATCAGAATAATAATAATAATAGTAATAATAACTTACCTCGAGTGAAAAACTTTATGATCTGCAGAATAACAAAAACCAGAAAGTGTGACGCTCTGAAGTGAACGGGGTCGACCAGGCCGGAGCCCAGGGGCAAATCATCAGGGTAATGATGAGTTTTGTAATTTATCCAAGTATCTGTCAATCAACTTATACACACATTTGAGCAGCTTCTGGTTAATACATAGGTTTTGTTATATTGTTTGTCAGTCTACATTGCATCAATCTCAGGGCCCCCTAGTGGCTGCGCTGGCACCTGAATGGTCCAAGAATATTAAAGGAGATCATTAACCCAAAGATTAGAAATCAGTACTCTGATTGGACCAACCAGCAAGGAAAACTTCACCATAAAATGAAGGGTTTCTGTCTTTGTGATGAAGAGTCAGTGTAAAACATGATGTAAATGAGAAATGCAGAAATATGTGATATGTCAGTCATAACATCGGTTGTTCATATCAGCCCGGTTTACTTAACCAACAACACTGCTGTCCTTACCTTTTCAGCAGCCGTTTCAATAGATATTTATGACTCTCAGGATGACATCAAAAGCTGCAGATGGTTGTTAATCAATCTGTATTTTCTACTGATCTTCGCCGACCTTTCCTGATGACGAGCATCTCCAGTGACCTTCTTTTCCATTGATATGGAGCCTGTGGAATCAAATAAAAACGAGTCACGGCCGAGTTTATATTGTTGTAGTTTTGATTTTCTTATTTCAAAGGACAAAACATGTAGGTACTACAGTATGTCAATGAGTTAAGAGCTGTTAGGATTATGAGCAGAAAATGTTGCAGAAATCCAACAAATCCATCGTTAACTCAAAATTCATTAAAGTTCATGACCTGGTGTAGAGTTATATTCTACATGTTCTGTTTGAAGCACACATCACACTTGCAAATAATTTATTAAGAGAGACAGCATTTATTACTTGAGGGGATCATAGATTACTTTTAAAAGAAACTCAGGACTAAACAAATGGAACATTGTGTGAAGAAAATCTGTGTAACAATCGATCAAAAGAAACCAAATAATATGTAATAATTATTGAATGGTGAATAAAGGTGAGGAAAATAATTCTAAACGTCAACATTTCTTTACATATTTTGTAGCATTGTCTGTGGGCTTGCAAAGGGAGTCGCTAACCAGAAGCTAACGCTGTTTGGGGGCCTGGAAAAGTTTGAGACTTTTGAGAGAAAGAGCAACGACTCCATTCATTCAAAACTGTTGCTCATTTCCACATGTTATATGTTAATTTTAACATAAAAACGAATAGCGAATAAAAAATTAAATGGCTAATATGGACGGACGATATTAAATAAACTTGTGCCAAGACTGAAAGCCACGTTGCTCTGTTAGCAGACTGAGCTAACTAGCATTAGCTTACCAGCTAGCATGCTACTAGCGTAAAAAGTATCGCGTTGTTCACACTAACATTAACTTTAGACTTTTTTCGAGTTTACACTCTAATATTCTGCAACAGTATATACGTACGGTACGTTATGAATAATTTTAAATATATGAAAATAGAAATACAAACGACATCGATACTTGGCTCCACCTACGTTGATCAGCGGCCTGGGGTAAAGAATCCTGTGTGTAGTTACACTGTCCAACCAGCAGATGGCGCTAAAACAGCCTCCTTACTTTATTTATTGTTCCATCCAGTTTAACCATGAAAAATAATCATTTAAAAAGCGCCACAGAGCAATTATTAGTAAACCATATGAAAAATAGAACAACAATAAATGCAGTGAAGTAACTGCTGGAAGTTGCACCTGACGTTCCATCAAGTAACCACCAGGTGGCTCTAAACCGACCCGTTTACTTTGTTAAAAATTTATATTGAAACGTTTTAAGTAAGTTTTTAAAAAATAATAATATTAGTTCATTTTTAAAGTTACTTCTACCGTTTTTTCTTTTATAACTACTTTAGCTTTATTTTTTATTTAAACAACACTGGATTATTCAAAATACATAACACAATTTTTTTTAATTTGCTGCGGTAGTTGTTGATTTGTATATTTTTATTTTATTTTTGTTGTGATTACGCGTCGACATATATTCTTAAAACGATCAATTCGGTTCGGATTGGTATTACCAGGGTTCTGTTTAGAAATTACAGAAGTGGAAGTTGTGGTGGATTTTCCCACGGCCCATGAACGCATCCCCATCTCGTTGGCAATGACGTGTCAGGAAGCCCCGGAAGCTGTCAGTAGTGTCTCCAAAATGGCCTACCAGACCCTCCAGCAGGAATATTTACAGATTCCTGTTGTTACCAGGGCTTACACCACGGCCTGCGTCCTCACCACGGCTGCAGTGGTAAGACTAACCCGAAACGAACCGAGCCGGACCGAACCGAGTCGGTCAGTCAGTCAGTCAGGACTCTGCTGGTTTCTGTTGAGCTCCAGATGTTTCTGTTGCAGATCCGAGGTTGAGCTGCTCATTCAGGAAGTTAGCTTCACGTTTAATGTTGTTCCGAGCTGAGAACTCAGTCAGGGTTCGGTTCTGGTCCGTTTAACCCGGCCTTGAGCGCAGTCAAAGATTATAATCTGGTTTTATTTAGTCTCGAGCGGTTGGGGGGGAACCGGTTCCCTCCGTCACAGACTGGCCCTGAACGCACCATCGGATGTTTAACATATTTACCTTCAGCCTGACCTCAGGAGGGTTTTATTGATAGTTAAATCTGTTTTATAATTTTAATTATGAATTGTTCGTTGTGGATGTGGAGTTCTGACTGACGGTGACCCGGACCTGACCCCAGCTCGGAGCAAACACACCGGGCTGAGGGTTCTGGTTGGTTAGAGTCCGGTAGAACAGTTGATGTTTGGGATGGAAGATGAGGAGGAAACTTCCAGATGTTCCTGAACATCCCGTAATCTGAGCAGAACTGGGAGGAAGGCCCTGCTTCCCGCTGAATAAAAGGTTAAAGTTATGTCGCTTTCTCCAGTAGCAGTCAGTTTACCAGCGAATCTGAGGAGGCCTCTGACTGGGTTAAGATTCTATGGGTTTAGGGTCACAGTTCAGGGATTATTTAAGTTTTTGATATGCTAATCAGATGCTCTCAGTTGCTATAGCGACACCTTATTGCCATGGTTACGCATCATGATAAGTGTAATCCATGCTGCTGCTCAGCATCCAGAAGCAGAGGTGATAATTATCCAAACAGCTGAACCAGAAACTGATGAAGTGAGCCAATCAGAGCTAAGGCAGCAGAGCTGCTGCGTCATGATTGGAGTGATTCAGCCACGACGTCCGGGCCAGGATGGACCCGCTCCGGCTCAGGGTTTCCCAGCGTTAATCCAGCTCAGGTTGACCATAATCTCTGGAATAATCCTGGTTTCTGAAGCTGCTCAGGTCCTTTCTGGTTTCCTCCTGCAGCAACTGGAGATCATCACACCGTTCCAGCTCTACTTCAACCCAGACCTGATTCTGAAGAACTACCAGGTACCGAGTCGCTCCTTTACCTTTCAGTAAACTGGGTCAGAACCAACGCAGCTGAAGGATTTTCTCTTGTCTTCTCAGGTATGGAGACTCATCACCAACTTCCTGTTCTTCGGTCCAGTCGGCTTCAATTTCCTGTTCAACATGATATTTCTGTATCCTGGTTTGCATGTTTCTGTTTCACAGCAGCAGATGTTGCTGCTGCTGACACGACCCAAGAGGTTCTGAAGCTGCAGCTAAGCTAATCGTTAGCTGTAGCTAACGATTAGCTTAGTAATCAAATATTCTGACGATTAATCGGATGTTATGATGATTAATAAGGCCCAGTCTGTGTTTCGGGTCCAGTCTGTGTGTTTCAGGCCCAGTCCGTGTTTTGTTTTTTTGCCCAGTCTGTGTGTGATTTTTATGGGCCCAGTCTGTGTGTGATTTTTGGGCCCAGTCTGTGTGTGATGTTTTTGGGCCCAGTCTGTGTGTGATTTTTCGGGCCCAGTCTGTGTGTGATTTTTGGGCCCAGTCTGTGTGTGATTTTTGGGCCCAGTCTGTGTGTGATTTTCGGGCCCAGTCTGTGCGTGTTTTCCCTAACCTATGGGTCCCAGGTACCGGTACTGCCGGATGTTGGAGGAAGGCTCCTTCAGGGGTCGGACGGCTGACTTCGTCTTCATGTTCCTGTTCGGCGGCCTGCTGATGACCGTATCCTTCCGCCTCGGGGCGTTTCCATGGAAACAGCGTTTCACTGTAGACCGAGAAACTGTCCGGGACCACAAGTTTACATACAGCTGATGAAAGGACTTCCTGAAGATAAAGAATCTGAGTTTTTACAGACATAATTTAGCGATTCTGACCTGAAACCAGAGAGTCTGATTCTCCTCGCTCGCTGAGGTGTATGTAAACTTGTGGCTCCTTTAACGGCGCTGAGCAGATCTTCGGCATCTTCGTCAGCCTGGTCTTCCTCGGCCAGGCCTTCACCATCATGCTGGTGTACATCTGGAGCCGCAGGAACCCCAACGTGCGCATGAACTTCTTCGGCCTGCTGAACTTCCAGGCGCCCTTCCTGCCCTGGGTGCTGATGGGATTCTCCCTGCTGCTGGGAAACTCCATCATCGTCGACCTGCTCGGTCCGTTACGCCGCCGCCGCCACCGCCGCCGGGCCGCCTCAGAACTCATCCTCTGTTTTGTTTCCAGGCATCGCTGTGGGTCACGTCTACTACTTCCTGGAAGACGTTTTCCCCAACCAGCCCGGAGGCGGACGCTGGCTCAGGACGCCGTCCATCATGTGAGGCTGCAGAACCCTTTACTGAATTTAGTTCTACATTTTATACGCTCATTTTACATTTCATGTTTCATTTCATTCTGCAGTTTATTTTACTTACATATTTATGAAAGTTTCTCTATGTTTGATTCAGTGTTTCACTTTATTTCCAAAAGTTAATAATTATATATTTTATAATTCAGTTATATATTTTTATTGACATATGTATGTCTTTGTTTATTACATTTTATTGGAAGGTGATTTATGGTTCAAATAAAAATCTGAACAGTGTGGCATGCATTTATATTGTGGCCCTCTCAGTCTAAATGGGGCCAGCCCCGAGCATGATAGAATAGAATAGAATAGAATAACTTTATTCATCCCAGCAGGGAAATTATTTCGCAGTTACAGCATAGAGACACAATAACAACCACTGAGTAGTAGTTGTAGATAAAATAAAAAATAAAATATAAAATGCTATAAATTGTAAAAATATCAAATGCTGTTAATATAAAAGCAGCTTAGAGCAGTCCTTGCAAAGATTCAAAATGCAGATATGTATATGTAAATATATGTACAGCAGTGTGCCACAGTGCATTGTGCAAAATCGGACTGATTAGTGCAGAACAATGATTTAGCTTTTATTGTACAGTGAGATGGCATGTGGCAGGAAGGATTTCCTGTATCTGTCCCTACGACAGCGGAGCTGGAGCAGCCTATGTGAGACGGTGCTGTTTATTGGTGCTGCCATCCCCGTGTTTGGCTGAGCTTCCTGTCTCTGGCTCCGCCCACAGAAAGATGCTGTTCGACACGCCGGAGGAAGACGCCAACTACAACCCGCTGCCTGAGGACCGGCCCGGCGGCTTCGCCTGGGGGGAGGGCCAGCGCCTGGGCGGCTAGCCCCGCGGTGCCTTCAGGGACCCTGCGGCGGAGACGGGAAGGGGACGGACGCGCTCGGTGTTTTCCTGATGTTTGTTTAGTTCTCAGTGAAGAATGCCAAACAGCCTGGACTGCTGAGGAGGAAACGGTTTTGTTGTTTGTGTTTTTGGCTTTGATCATCTTCAGAAACTCTTCGCCGGCGCCAAATCGTCACGCCGACGCCGTTTTCAGGAGCGCCGCGGTTCTGGATTGCAGACAAACGTTGGACAATGAGTCTGTGGGACTCCATGTTTATCTTGGTCTCAGATTAAAATCCTGACGTGTGAAAAAGATTTAAATATAAAACAGAATTTATTCCTTCTTTTCCATTTCACTTTTTAAACTAATAAATGTGTGCAGCAGCAAACGTTGATCAGTTTCATTTCCAGAGGTTTAACCGACTCCAGGTCAGAGGTCAGCAGGACGTCATGCAGGACGCTGAGGAGAAAAGAGTTTAAGGGTCTGCAGCTTTAAACTCAGCAGGTATCAAACCACTGACAGAAACGACCTGGACGAATCATCAGGACTGACCTCTGACCTCCCGTTTACCAGCAACGTTACTGAAAAAGCTTCAACAGTTAAACAGCTTCCTAACTAAACCAGCGGCTTCGACTCCTTCCAGTCTGGTTTCCATGGTTACCACAGTACGGAGACTGGCCTAGTCAAAGTGTTCAATGACATCCATATAAATACGGACTGTGGGAGAACCACAGAGCTGGTTCTGGTTCTGGTTCTGTTGGACCTCAGTGTCAATCATTTTACTGAACCGACCGGAGATTTGGGTCAGACTCTCCGGTCCAGAACTCAACTGGTTTGAATCTGACATGAAGAACTGGGATTTCTCTGTTTCAACTGGAAACTTCTCATCAGAGGTCAAAGGTCACATGTGGGGTTCCCCAAGGTTCAATCCTAGGATCCTGATTCAATATCTATATGCTCCCACTGGCTCAGGTTATAACAGGAAATAATATCAGCTACCATAACTATGCAGATGACACACAGCTCTACATTATGATGTCATCAGGTGACCTTTGACCCCATAAAGGTCACTGAATAAATGCTTAAAACAGATAAATGTGTGGATGAGACAAAACTTTATCCAGCTGAACAGAAACTGAAGTAATTCTCTTTGGACCTAGAGAGGAATGATCTAGAGTTATGGATCTAGAGTTATAGATCTAGAGTTATAGATCTAGAGTCAATGCACAGCTTCAGTTATTACAACTAAAAACCAGCGATCAGGCCAAAACCTGGGAGTAGGGATGGACTCTGACCTCTGACCTCTGCCCTGACCCTCCAGAGCCACATAAAGCCGGTTCCACGGTGGTTCTTCTCCCAGCTGCAGAACATTTCCAGAACCAGAGACTAAAGTCTCGGATCAGAGAACCTCATCCAGGCTTTGATTCCTGCAGCAGCGTCTTCACAGGTCTGATTGACAACCCAACGGTCCAGAACGCTGCTGCTGGAGTTCTGACTAGAACCAGGAGGATAGAGACACCATCCGGTTCTACACCACCCGGTTCTACAGTTCCTACTCTGGCTCCCTGTAGCTCAGAGAATAAACTATAAAAGTTTATAGTTTATGAATCACTAAACAGTTTAGCACCACATTAATGATCTGCTGCTGTTGTATCAACCTTCCAGACCCCTCAGGTTCTGGTTCTGGTTCTGCTCTGCATCCAGAACCAGAACCAGAACCTAACAGGGAGAAGCAGCATTCAGCTTCTATGCACCACAAATCTGGAACAAACTTCCAGAAAACCTAAAAACTGCTGAAACACTGAGTTCCTTTAAATCCAGACTAAATTTCATATGTTCGAGCTGATTTAGAAACCTGATCATGAATCAATAATCTGATGACGGCGTCCACTGTTTCTGCTTTATCTAGCAAAGCTCTTTGAAATGCCTTGCTGCTGAAAGGTGCTATACTGATCAAATCTGATTGATTGATGAAGGAACATTGGCAGGAAGGAGGAAACAAGATAGGAAGGAAGGAAGGAAGGAAGGAAGGAAGGAAGGAAGGAAGGAAGGAAGGAAGGAAGGAAGGAAGGAAGGAAGGAAGGAAGGAAGGAAGGACACCATTAAGGGTGCAAACAGCAGCATACTGGAAAAGAAGGAGGATGCAACCTTTATACAGTTATTACAGATATTCTCCTGATGAACAACCACAATGCGGCCATGTTTACCAGATTCTGCATCTGATTGGCTGACCAGGCCCTCCTGATGGCTCCTTCCCTGGTAAGCATGGAGCATTACCCAGCGGTGTTTAGACAGAAGCACAACCTGCAGAACATCTTGTAAACAACTTGCAAAACTAAAATCATTTTTCTTTAAATGAAGAATAGTGTATAAATTGTACATTAAAGGAGGCTGGGGAATATGCTCGTACTTTTCCATTGTGTGTATTATGGTGTGAACATGTTTGAAACAAATGTAAAATTGAATGAATTCAACTGCTATAGCGTTTCTACTGATGAAACAGCATAACAAGATGTTCATCAAGCTTTATGCATGTTCACTGACAAGCTCAGGATTTTATTTATTTATTTTTTTTAGATAAATTATCGACCTGTATTTAGATATTTATACCAGACATGTTAATACACAAGAAGAGTTTTCTTATTTATATAATTAGATATTTTTAGATGGTCAACCGCGATCCTTGTGTTTGTCATTTTTCTTTGAATCGAATAAATCTGCGATCTCCCACTTTTTCCGGAGGTTTTAAACGCGTCAGAAGCAGATCTAGCTTGTTAGCCCCGGTGTAGCAAAGATGCAGCTAGCTCTGAGTAAAACATTTGGCCAGAAACCAGTTAAGTTCCAGCTGGAGGAAGATGGAGACTTTTACATGGTGGGATCAGAGGTATGTCCGCGTGTGGCCACTGGTGCTGGAGGCTTGCTTCCCAGTAAAACCAGTCTAGGCTCTCCATCCTGCTGCTAGCCACCATTAGCATGCTAACGCAGCTGTAAACAAAGACCGTAGTGGTTCTGGATTCATTCTGAGACCCAAAAAACGGCTCATTAAATAAAAACTAACTTATAAACTTAATAATCCGGAACCGAACAGCTGGAGAATATTAATAATGACGTTTATTTCACAGCCTGCTGCTGATTTACGCTGTTTTTACCGCAATTTGTCCGTTTTTATAGAGACTATAATATAAGTTCATTTCTTAGGTTGAGTTGCTGTTTGGAAACTGATTTTAACAATAAAGAGCTCAATACACAAAATGAATAAATTTTACACCATTTAAAGAAACTAAAATATCGGTTTTTATGTCTGAAAGTGAAGGAATCGCCAGATTTCTGAGTTTTCTCGCTGATTTAAGCTGTAAAAATGTGTTTTAAAGTTAAGAGTTTATAACGGGAGGCTCATTATTTAACTGGAAAATGAAGCAGCTGTCAGGAAAGAAACAATTTCTGTGAAACTAATTAATGAAGTGAAACTTTGTGGTGGTTTGATAAAGACTGAAACCTGTAAAGGATTTATTTGTTGCCAGCAGATTTCCAGTTTTCCTCTCTGTATTTGATGTTCTGGTTCTGATCAGGTTCTCTTCCTGTCTGTCCAGGTCGGGAACTACCTGCGGATGTTCAGAGGTTCGCTCTATAAGCGCTACCCGTCACTATGGAGGCGGCTGGCCTCCGTGGAGGAGAGGAAGAAGATCATGGCTTCATCTCACGGTGCGTCCTGCAGTTCAGCTGCTGCAGTTTGGTTTTATTTCTTCTTCTTCTCTGACGATCAGAAAAACTTTAATCTGCTGCAGGATTATTATGAACAGACGCTTTAATGAAGGAACAGTCAGCTGGAGCTTTGATAACGGTTTCCTCCCTTCATCAGCCTGAACTCTGCTGGTTAGAGCTGCTAGACGACCTTTGACCCCTGCCGTGTTCCTCCTGCTTACAGCCACCAGCGTGACGCTGCTGAAGGCCTCAGAGTGCGAGGAGATCTTCGACGGGAACGATGAGAAGTACAAGGCTGTGTCCATCAGCACCGAGCCTCCGGCGTACCTCAGGTAACCGGGTCGGACCGGACCGGGTCGGGTCGGGTCGCTCTCAGGGACCTCAGACTGTTACGATGATCCTTTCAGTCTTTGTATCTGTTCCACTCAAGGTGTTTGATGCTGATGATTGAACAGGTAAAAACTGAAACATAAATGAAACAACCAACCCGTCAAAAACATGGATAAAAACGAAACGCTGAAGACGGAGGTTTAACTGTAAGATACAGGAAACTAAGAGACAGAACGTTTTTCCTCCAACATGATGAGTCTCCTTATTTCCTGGGCAGGAAGCAGATTCCTCCACTTCCTGTCTCTGTTTCAGGGAGCAGAAGGCGAAGCGCAGCAGCCAGTGGGTTCCCACTTTACCCAACAGCTCCCATCACCTGGACGCCGTTCCTTCCTCCACTTCCATCAACAGAAACCGGATCGGCCGCGACAAGAAGAGAACCTTCCCCCTCTGGTGGGATCCGCCTCCTTAGGAAACATCATCATCCTCATCATCATTATTATTGTTATTATTATTATTATAATCATTATTCCTAAATAATGAAGCCATAAGCTTGACGCTCTCCGTTTTTCCCCTTCGGTCCATTTGATGACGAAACGACCAAAAACAAAAACCAGACTGGATCCTCTTGATAAAGTTTAATGGTTTATTTCAGAAATAAAAACGGTACAAATGTTACTTTTCCACAAAAATAATAAAGAGTAAACAAGAGAGTCCAAAGAGAGAGAGAGGTCACAAAACTGTGTGGCTCCACTAAACTGCCCAGCTAACTCTCTCTAGCTGCACCCTAAAATCTTTAACTGCAATTAGATCTGCAAATGTACAAGAAGGCTTTAGTTTAGTCCAATATAACAAATTAGTATGCAATAGAGATTTAACTAGTAATCATTTTTATCCAAATAAAAATATCATAAGAAATATAAACATAATTTGTCCTAAATGTCTGAATGAAGTAAAACTGAATTTAGGCTCCTACAGTTATTATTATTATTATTATTATTAATAATAATAATAAAACATCTCAGATTGTTGAGAAAAGCTGCTAAAATCAAAGTTCTGAGCTGACAAACTCCGCCCCCTGTAGAAACCACGCCCCCTGATGAAACTCCGCCCCTGTAGAAACCACGCCCCTGGTGAAACTCCGCCCCCTCATTTGAATATTAGAACATGAAATGTTGATTCTGGTTGGTTCTGCTGTCTGTAACCGGGTCGGTTCTGGTCTCCAGCTTCGATGACCACGACCCGGCGGTGATCCATGAGAACGCGGCGCAGGCGGAGGCGCTGGTTCCGATCCGATTGGACATGGAGATCGACGGACAGAAGCTGAGAGACGCCTTCACCTGGAACATGAACGGTAACTGAGCCGGACCCGGCGCCGGTACCACAGCCGGACCCGGGCCTGACGCTGCCTGTCCCCAGAGAAGCTGATGACGCCGGAGATGTTCGCCGAGATCCTGTGCGACGACCTGGACCTGAACCCGCTGGCCTTCGTCCCCGCCGTGGCGTCCGCCATCCGCCAGCAGATCGACTCGTATCCTAGCGACGGGCTGCTGGAAGAGCAGACCGACCAGCGCGTCATCATCAAGGTGGGTGGGCGGAGCCGGGCCGGGAACCGGGGCGGGACCGGGGCGGAGGCCCGGGTCTGACGGTGTCTGTGTGCAGCTGAACATCCACGTGGGGAACATTTCTCTGGTGGACCAGTTTGAGTGGGACATGTCGGAGCGCGACAACTCGCCGGAGGCCTTCGCCCTCAAGCTGTGCTCCGAGCTGGGCCTGGGCGGAGAGTTCGTCACCACCATCGCCTACAGCATCCGGGGGCAGCTCAGCTGGCACCAGCGCACCTACGCCTTCAGGTGACCGCCGCCGACCCGTGGGCCGGCTCTGGCTCTGACCCGGTTCTGACCTGTTTCCCATCTCCCAGTGAGAACCCGCTCCCCACGGTGGAGATCGCCATCAGGAACACCGGAGATGCCGACCAGTGGTGCCCCCTGCTGGAGACTCTGACAGACGCAGAAATGGAGAAGAAGATCCGAGACCAGGACAGAAACACAAGGTCAGAGGTCAACTGCTAGATGTGCTGAGGGTCATTTTTGGTTTTATTTAATCTTATGTGTTTTATTTTATTTTTTTTAATTAAATCTAACTACCAATTTGATGATAGATAGATAGATAGATAGATAGATAGATAGATAATCAGTCAGTTAAGTTTCTGGTTCTCCTGATCGTTTAGTCGGGTCTGAGTCAAAGGTTTTCAACCCTTAGTGATTCCACAACGTTTCTGACTAATTAAACGGCTTTTATATTCCAAGTTCTGTCGTGTTTTTCTGTGTTTTGGATAAAAATGTTGAAAACCACGAATCTTTTTCCTTCACTGTCTGCTGTTCTTATGGAAGAGATCCAGAAAGTGATCTGCTCTGGTCGTTTGCAGGAGAATTAGACGTCTGGCCAACACCGCCCCCTCCTGGTAGGACGCCTCCTGCACGGACCCACCCGAACCCGACCCGGACCCATCTGGAACCACCCGGACCGACTGCAGGCCTCCCTCTGCAGATCACCATGTAGCGCCTCATGTAGTGTTTGTTCTGACCCGTTTCTGCTCCATGCAGCCTCCACCGTGCAGCTGCAGGTTCTGGCCTCCAGAACCAGAACCTTCAGGTTCATCATGCTTCACTACCAGGACGATGAGTTACCGTGGAAACCGCTGCTGGTTGGTGCCGCTGGAGTTGGAGGCTGGAGCAGAAGTTCCTGCTTCTCACCAACCAGAACAAACCGATGCTCCTGGTTCTGCTTTAACCCGGTTCTGACCCGGTAGAGGTTCTGCATGCAGACTCATGTTTCCTGAGGAGGAGGAGGAGGATCTTCATCACGTGGTTCCCTCATGGGCAGACCATGGTCATTTCATCTCTTCTTTTGTAAGTTGTTGGACATTTATATTGACTGTTTTTATATGAAAACAATAAAACAAAGATTAACCGAATATTTCCTGACCAAGTCATCATTTATGATAAACCAGGCAGATAAAACAAAGTTACTGAACATCAGCTGACATGCCGGGAAATTAAAGGAAAATCCGTGAGGAATAAAAACTAGTGTTCATCACCAGACTGAACAGTTCAGGAACCGTTCCTGCTCGTTCATCTGAACTCCCAGAGTGATTCTTTATCTTCATCAGAGGACCACCCAGAGGTCAGAGGTCAATGAACGCTTCAGTCCACATGATTCAAACCTCGGATCCATTCAGCTTTTCCTTTATTCCCCATGAGTCCAGCCGCTCTGGACCGATCCAGCTCAATGCGCCAACTCTTTGTTTTCCTTCGCTTTCTGCTGCTAATAATGTGATATAAACGTGGTTCAATGTTTATATTTATGTAATATGATTATAGTCCAGTGTGAAACAAAATGAACCACCTCTCAAAACCCGTCCGGTTCTGGTCTCATTGATGTAAAAGCTTAAATCAGCAAGTTGAAAATCAGTTTGATTTTTTCTCAGTTACAGGCAAGCTACTGTTAGCATCACAGCTAGCTGTCTGTGTTAAAACAAGGAATTGTGTCTCTGTTTTCCGATTTACTAAGCTAATGCACCAGAAGTTTGTTTTACTGCGTTTTCTACCGGCTTCGTTTTTATTTTGGTGTTTCGGTTAAATGACAATAAAAGTAGATCCGTGTGTTAACTAGAAGAACTAGAAGAACCGCTAAGCGAAGCCAAATGATCCAGATCCCAGTCTGGAGCTGGAATTCCCACAGTCAATGTGTCCCGTGTTTTTCTGACGTAATCTCGCGGTAAACAGCGAGAGTGTAGTAGAAGCCGGTTTGGCGCAGTACGCGGTCACTCAGGTAGCGGTAAATTAATCCATTTTAATTGAAAACCTGCAGAACCTGACCCAGGTTCGGATAATTCTGGGTTCATTTCGGACCCAGCGGACATTCTGCTCTGTTTAAACCGGGTAAACGGGTTTTAGCGGCCGCTGGAGGCGCTGACAGTCCGGACTATAATCCCACTGACGGACCGTTTTCATCGGATTCGGCCCACGGAGGAGCCGTTCTGAGAACCGGACCAGAACCGAACAGGTTCTGCCCGGGAATTGTGAGAGGCAGATCCGGGTCAGGAGGACGGTTCTGGTTCATATTGTAGAAGCTGAACTGGGATTGTTCTGGAGCAGATGGAGGGATATGTGACGTGGTGCTAGTCTGTCCATTGGTCCGGTTCGGTTCGACCCGGTTCAGTCGGAACTTCATGATCCAGCCGCAGGGGACCCGCCTGGTCGCCGGGCTGTTCTGCCAGTGTCGGTCCGCGGAGACCCACGCCGGCGTGGACCCGGGCGGGGGCTGCGGGCCGGCCCCGGTCAGCCCGCAGCCCCCCCAGGACTCCCGGTCCGGTTCGGACATCCCGGACCAAGCGTGCGACGTGTGCGGCGGTCCGGAGCAGGAGCACCGGCTGAAGGTTCTGTTCGAGATCCTGGACGTGAACGGGGACGGCGGGATCTGCGTGAACGACCTGAGCATCGGCCTGAAGAAGCTGGGGGTCCACCGAACCGAGCACGAGCTGCGGGTAAGAGTCCGGTCCGGGCGGGTTCGGGATGGGTCCGGGGTTCGGGTCGCAGCTCAGGTTACTGCGGACGTGCGGGTCGTGTTGGAGAACCAGCCCGCCATGGTTCCGGCATTCAGGCTGTTTATCTGGGTTCGGTTCGGTTCTGTTGACCCAAACTGGTCTTTTAGCTTCGGTAACAAACTTTAACAAAGTCAAACTCCCGAACTACAGACGGGATTACTGAGCTACTCCGCCAGGTTCGGAACATGAGGTGGGTTTTTAGAGCAGAACCATGGGACCCAGAAGGTTCTCCTCCAGAACCTTCAGAACCTCTCCTGGTGTTTGGGTCCAGAACTGATCCAGAGGGACAGATGAACAGTAACTGGAGGATCCGGGTCCTGGTTCCGAACCAAATATTCAGACCTCAAGTTCAGATCAGAACCCGGTTAACGGATCAGAACCATACAAAACAAACCCGGTTAACGGATCAGAACTCTGGGAATACTTTGTTTACATGTTGACCCGGTAAATCATCAGAACTTCAGGTTCTGGTCACCATTGGGTCTGGACTTTGACTAGGACGTGCTGTTGGAGCTCAGCTGCTGGTTTGGATCCTGGCTCGACCCGGTGACCCCTGGGTGACCCCTGGGTGACCCCAGGTCATGTCACCGACATCCTGCTGGTTAAACAAGTTAAAGAACTGAAAACCCAACCCAACTGGTTCTGAAACTCCAGAACATTCTGCAGAGGAGGCGGGTTCTGGGTTCTGGGGTCAGAGGTCAGCAGAGATGAATGGAGGGAACCAGTAACCCAGATCCAGCTGCCGATCGGACCTGAAGGGTCACATGGTTCTGGTCCGGTCCGGTCCGGAATGTCTGGTTCTGGTCAGGCGGCTTCATGGGAAACTTTTCCTCAGTGGGGAAGATGGCTGCCTGTCAGACAGGAAGTTAGCATGTTGTTAGCTTCCTGCTGATTGAACGTAATGAGCCACAGAATGGAGCCGGTGCTACGGAAAGCCAGACCTGCCACAAATCTCCACAGCTAGCTGCCATACCCAAACGTCACACAGTTTCATAGGACACCGTAAAATACGGTGGAGGAATCCTGCCAAAACTCCACTAAAGCGTAAAAACAATCAGTTTATCGTTACGCCACTGACTGGAGTTCAGTTTAATTCAGTAGCTCTAACGGTGGTTTTTACAGTTTCACAGCTTCCTGATTTTTACTCCGTTAAAGTGACAGACATGCAGCTGATTGGCTGCAGCCGGCCCGGTGTGAGGTTCTGGTTCTGGTTCTGGATGCTCATGGTTGTGTTGGCCTGAGTCCGAGCCGCTGCAGCAGGAGGAGGAAGAGGAGGATGACGAAGGGGAAACCCTGCAGCAGCCCCTCCCTCTGACGCAGCTCCATGCTGAGAGCCGGGCTGTGATTGGCTGAGCAGTGTGTGCGGCCGTGATTGGCCGGCGGGGCTGCAGTGATGCTGCGGCACTCTGGAGGATGACGCTGCAGCAGGCCGTCCCACAGCACCAGGTGTTCCTGAACGCATCGCGGGACGCTGCGTCTCTCGTCCTGCAGCAGGAAGTGATGCGGTTCTGATCTGACCCGGCCCGCTCCAGGATGCTGCAGGATCTCCTGGCTCTGCTGAGCCGGGCCGAGGCGGCCGGTTCCGACCCGGACGGTTCGGACCCGGCCCGGTCTGCAGGACGCTGCGAGACGCTGCAGGTGGTCCTCCAGCGAAGCCCCGCCCCCTCTGGCCAGGACGCCGCTCCCAGTGCTCCCAGCAGGACCAGCAGGTTGATCCTGACGGCGGAACCTCCGGACCTGCAGCAGGTACAGCATCGCCCGGTCCAGTCCGGCCCGGTTTCCCTTCTGGGTTCAGGCTCTGAGCAGAAAATCTGATGGAAGGAAAACAGGCAGAAATGAGGGCAGCACATATCATCAGAGAGGCGATCCAGGTCCAGACAGGTCAGAACCAACTGGGAAATTGCAGCTCCATCAGGATCACAGGTTCTGGTTCAGTGTGACCCGGTTCTGACTGGGAGTTCTGCAAAAACTGAAGCGGTTCTGATTCAGTGGGTCTAACTGGATCAGCTCTGAGGGCTGCTTGTTGTTCAGTCTGATGAACATTAATGTTGAATGTTAAAGTTCTTTTCAAGTCCGGTTTGGTTCTGGTCCGAGCTCAGTCCGGTTCTGTTCACCTGATAAAAAGTTTTCTCTCTAACAGATCCAGGAAGGATGGGGCGATGGTGGGGAGGAACCATGTTGGACGGGTTTCTCTCATCTTTGGCCCCCAGCCCTCATGTTTGGCCCCCAGCCCTCCCTGGCCCCCGGCCCTCATGTTTGGCCCCTGGCCCTCATGTTTGGCCCCCGGCCCTCACGTTTGGCCCCCGGCCCTCATGTTTGGCCCCCGGCCCTCATGTTTGGCCCCCAGCCCTCCCTGGCCCCCGGCCCTCATGTTTGGCCCCCGGCCCTCACGTTTGGCCCCCGGCCCTCACGTTTGGCCCCCAGCCCTCCCTGGCCCCCGGCCCTCATGTTTGGCCCCCGGCCCTCACGTTTGGCCCCCGGCCCTCACGTTTGGCCCCCAGCCCTCCCTGGCCCCCGGCCCTCATGTTTGGCCCCCGGCCCTCACGTTTGGCCCCCGGCCCTCACGTTTGGCCCCCAGCCCTCCCTGGCCCCCGGCCCTCATGTTTGGCCCCCAGCCCTCCCTGGCCCCCGGCCCTCATGTTTGGCCCCCGGCCCTCACGTTTGGCCCCCGGCCCTCACGTTTGGCCCCCGGCCCTCATGTTTGGCCCCTCTCTGTGCAGCGCATGGTGACGGCGGGCGATAAGGACCTGGACGGCCAGCTGGACTTCCAGGAGTTCGTTCAGTATCTCCGGGATCATGAGAAGAAGCTGCGGCTCGTCTTCAAGAGTCTGGACAGGAAGAACGACGGTGAGACGGGTCGACCGGACCGGAACCGGGTCACGGATCGAAACGCCGCGGTGACCTTTGACCTCTCTGTGTGTTTCAGGCCGGATCGACTCGCAGGAGATCATGCAGTCGCTGCGGGATCTGGGGATCCACCTGACGGAGGAGCAGGCCGAGGAGATCCTGAGGAGGTGAGAGGAACCGGGTCCAACCGGGTCGATGCGGGTTCTGATAGTTAAAGTAACTGATAACAAAACAAATCGTCACAATGGACGGTTTCTGCTTTATTTGGGCCAAAGATGGAGGGTTCTGGGCTGCATCACATAATCTCAGATAATCTCGCTGCCAGCAGGATGTTTTTATTCTCAGATCTGAGTTTGTGCCGATCTCAGTCGGTCCAGTTGGTCCAGTTGGTCCAGTTGGTTCACCTCACAGCAGCTTCACTGCAGACCAACCAATCAGGTTGCTGATAGCGGCGTTGGCCCCGCCCACCAGCTATTATTATTCTTATGTTTAATCTGAATTATGTAAAGTTATTTCTATAGTTTTAATAAAACAGTGGAGTCTGTGGCTCCTAGTTTTATTCCTGTTTCATTCTGTGGATAAATAAAACTTCATGTTTTTAAAATATCCATATATTATATAATTACATTATAATTATATTATTATAATAAATAATCAGGTCCTTTCCACCGTTCTGCTCCTGGTTTTATGGATATAAAAGATCTGAGTGAGTTTGTGGAGTCATAAGCATCGGTCCAATCACAGAGCCCTGTGGTACCGGTCTGTGGTTCTGTCTGTGGTTCTGTCTAACCGGTCTGTGGTTCTGTCTGTGGTTCTGTCTAACCGGTCTGTGGTTCTGTGTGTCTCCGGTCTGTCCCAGAATAAGGGCGGGGTTCATCTGGACCCCGGTCCTGCAGTAAGTATCACCTCCAGTTGACCTCCAGTTGACCTCCAGTTGACCTCCAGCTGCTTCTTGTTTTTGTTTTTGCTCGTCGCCGTCCTGCAGCTTCTCTGTTTCAGTTCCAGCATGGCGCTCTGATCCGATCCGGCCGTGCATGTCGGAACCTCCCTGACCCGGTTCTGTACTGACGTGTCCTTCCTCCTGCAGCATGGATAAAAACGGCACCATGACCATCGACTGGGACGAGTGGCGGGACTACCACCTGCTGCACCCGGCCGACAACATCCCCGAGATCATCCTGCACTGGAAGCACTCCACGGTAACGCCACGGTAACGCTGCGCTTCCTGCTGGCTGTTGCTAGGTTACCGGCAGTCCTCACGCCGCGGCCTTCCTCCACAGATCCTGGACGTTGGCGAGAGCATCATCGTCCCGGACGAGTTCACCGCGGAGGAGAAGAAGACCGGCATGTGGTGGCGCCACCTGGTGGCCGGAGGAGGCGCCGGCGCCGTGTCCCGGACCTGCACGGCGCCGCTGGACCGGCTGAAGGTTCTGATGCAGGTACAGCACCGTCACAGCCTGAACCACAGGGGTCAAACTCACTTTGATTCAAGGTCATGAATGTTCTTAAAGGGCCGGTTCATCCAGAATGTGCCAGTGAAACCCATTAAACTGTTAAAGGGCCAGTATCGTAAAATCCATCGTGTTTAATGTTTATCCCTCATCAGAAACAAACCTGGAGTTTTATTCATGTTTGAGAAATCCTTTAATCTCCATGGCAACCAGTCAGCTGCTAAACACCTGGGTGGATCTAGCCCCGCCTTCGAGACGCAGCTCCTCCTCCACTCAGCTCCTTCAGACCAACCAGCAGCAATTAGCAAACAGCTGCTGGAACTGCTGAGCTCACCAGTTAAAGGGTTAATCGAGGAGCCATGCTGGGATGACTTCCTGGAGGCGGAGCTTCAGAAAGAGAAGGCATCCTTAAAGAGACAGAGACCCAATTTCAAGGCATTAAATCTGGAAGTCAGATTTATTTAAAGTCATATTGGATATAAGTAGCATTTTTCTACCTGTATTGATCATAGTTACCGATTATGAATAAAACGCAGCGAAGCGTCCGTCTCCCTCAGGTCCACGCCTCCAAAACCAACAGCATGCGCATCGGCAGCGGCTTCCTGCAGATGATCCGCGAGGGCGGCGTGCGCTCGCTGTGGAGAGGAAACGGCATCAACGTGATCAAAATCGGTCCAGAGTCCGCCATCAAGTTCATGGCCTACGAGCAGGTGAGACCGGGTCAGAACCGGGTCAGAATGTCAAGAAGCCGCTCCAGGTCGTTCCGGCTGAGTGAATCTGATCTGCTGTGTCTCAGATTAAACGGCTCATCGGGAGCAACCAGGAGACGCTGGGAATGACGGAGAGGTTCGTGTCGGGATCTCTGGCTGGGGCAATCGCCCAGAGCAGCATCTACCCCATGGAGGTGAGGGGCGTCCTGCCGGTGCCAACATCCAGTTCCTCACTAGAAACCTTCAGTTTACACAGCCAGGCTGCTCTGAGGCGCTCAGGATGATGGAAAGTTGAGAGGAAGGACATTCATGGAACTTACCGGATGCTTTCCTAGACCTTATCAGGAACTTTGCTAAGCTAGCCAGAAATCTTCCCAGAACTTACCAGAAACTTTCTGGAACTTTAAGTTGAGAACATTAAGTTCCAGAAAAGTTCCACCAAAATTCTTTGCAGGCTCCTGGAGCTAGCCCAGGTTTACCAGGGCTAGCTCCAGGAAAGTTCCAGGAAAGCTCCAGGACAGCAGGAGGTTTGCAGGCGGAGCGGCTGCTGCTGTCACCTTCCACTCCACAATCCCAGATGGTGGAGGTCCACTGTGACGTTTCCACAGCCTCAGACGATGTGAGCGTTCTCTAAGCTGCGTTTCCCTCCAGAGTGAAATGCCTGATTGCTTCCTGTCCCCTCAGGTTCTGAAGACCCGGTTGGCCCTGAGGAAGACGGGTCAGTACTCTGGGATCCTGGACTGCGCCAAACACATCCTGCAGAGGGAAGGCGTGGCGGCGTTCTACAAGGGCTACGTCCCCAACATGCTGGGCATCATCCCGTACGCCGGCATCGACCTGGCCGTCTACGAGGTGAGTGGACCGGCACCGAGGGCCGGGACGCCGCGGCGGTTCTGCTGTCTGACCCGTTTCCTCTCCTCAGACCCTGAAGAACTCCTGGCTGCAGCGCTTCGCCACGGACAGCGCCGACCCGGGAGTCTTTGTGCTGCTGGCCTGTGGCACCACCTCCAGCACCTGCGGGCAGCTGGCCAGTTACCCGCTGGCGCTGGTCCGGACCCGGATGCAGGCGCAAGGTCCGACCGATCAGAACCGCTCATGTCATTTAGAACTCCATCCTGTTTCTGAGCTGCTGCTCCTGTAAGAACCAAACCGGTCCCGATTGGACCATCAGAACCAGCAGTCACAGGAAGTGACTCTGGTTTGTTGTCGATCTCTCTAGAGGTCGTCAACACCGGGGTCAAGGTCATTTAGGGGTCAAGAGATTTCTGATGGTCTATTGATTTCAGATCTGATTTAGTGATAAATGTTGCCTTTAATATTAGACCTGTTGGCAACCGGACCAGAACCAGAACTGGACCCGAATCTCTTCTAACAGAAGCTCTCTGGAAAATTTAGATTTGGTCCAATTAGAAACAGAAAATAATTTGATTAAACATCAAATATTTTAATTGAAGCGAATAGAAAATAATTTATTGTAGATCCATAAAGGAAAGATGTTCTGGTTCTGGACTGGTTGGGTCCAATGGGTTCAATAAAATCTTTCATTCTAATCCCAGAAACGAGAAGTTTCCTCTGCTGAGCCGACCCGGTTCACCGACCCGAGTCGCTTCATATCTTTGGTTCTGACTGAGCAAATTAGAACAAAAGAAAAACACAGGAAACAGAATCTGTGTGATGCGTTCGCTGTCCCTCTGTGTGATACGTTCGCTGACCCTCTGTGTGATGCGTTCGCTGACCCTCTGTGTGATGCGTTCGCTGACCCTCTGTGTGATGCGTTCGCTGACCCTCTGTGTGATGCGTTCGCTGACCCTCTGTGTGATGCGTTCGCTGCCCCTCTGTGATGCGTTCGCTGCCCCTCTGTCTCCTCAGCCTCGCTGCCGGCCGGCCCCCAGCTGTCCATGTCGGCCCTGTTCCGGCTCATCGTCCGTACGGAGGGCCCGCTCGGCCTCTATCGGGGCCTCGCCCCGAACTTCATGAAGGTCGTCCCGTCCGTCAGCATCAGCTACGTCGTCTACGAACACCTCAAGAGGTCGCTGGGGGTCCAGTCCAGGTGAACCGGACCTGACCGGAACCTTCGTCCTCCGACCCAGAACCGGTTCTGATCTCTGAACGCGGTGACCCGGCTTGGATCGGACCGGAACCGACCAGCTGATCTTCATCATGTCTGATGAGGATGATGATCCGGTTCCATCTGGTTCTGGACCATTAAGACGAACCGGTTCTGGTTCTGGTGGACCATCTCAGCTCCTCCGGGTTTGAGGTTCTGGATCAGAACCAGAACCGCCCGGTCCCGTCTGACCGGGATGGATTCCCTCCAGAACTTGACCCAGATCAGAACCAGAGGGACGGGTCAGCAGAACCTCCACGCGGACACCGGGACTCCGTCACCATGGCAACCAGCATCACGTCATTTCCGGTAACATGATCCCAACATGAGGCGTTCATGTTGCATGGGAAAACTCAAACTTTCCTGATCATAGAAACTAGAAACACTCCTGAACTCACAGAACTGATTCCCTACCGGACCGAACCGGCCGGATCCGAACAGACCGGACCGGACCGGACCCCTCAACTGGTCTCTTCTATTTATTTCAGTATTTATTGGTTTCGCTGATCATGATGAAACTGATTGTTTGGATCGAACCAGAAGGTTCTGCTTAAAACTGAAACACTGAATGTTTTCATTCTCTGACCCATCAGAACCACCAGAACCATCAGAATAAAGGCTGGAATGTTTCACTCTGTGTGTTATAGATCTATATCTGACTGACGGATAATAAATATTAAGTTTTTTAAAATATGATTTAGTTTCTGCTGAAGGCTGGTTCTGATTCCCGGACAAGATCCGGGTTTTGGTTCGGAGTCGGATGGATTTCATCCTGGTTCCGATTGGTTCCCGTTTAAAGAAAACATGAATAGATGGTTTCTCTGTGACGTCATGAGGAAAACCGCCTCCATCAGCGGAACCCGGCTCTGCGGTTTCCGGTTCTGGAATCATGTCTGCCTTCAGTCACGAGCTGCTCAGCCGCCAGGCGTCATTTCCTGACTGCGCTGCGGGACCAGAACCAGAACCGCTCCAGACATGCCGTCCCTGCAGCAGATCCGAACCGCTCTGGACGGTTCGGGCCAGGCCCACGTCCTGCGGTTCTGGCCGGAGCTCGGTTCGGAGCAGCAGGAGGAGTTCCTGCGGGAGCTGGCCCAGCTGGACCTGCCGCGGCTGGAGGAGCACTGCCGGGCGGCCGCAGAGGCAGCAGCCGCCGCGTCCTGCGCTCCGGACCGGGACCTGGAGCCGAACCTGGAGCCGGTTCCCCCGGAGAGCATGGGCAGCGTGAGGACGAGCGACCCGGACTGTCTGACCGGATGGGAGCGTGAAGGTACCAGAACCACAACCGAGGTTCCAGCCGCTGGGATTTTAACAACGTGTTTTCTCGCGATAGCTCAGAAAATCTCTGCAGACTGTTTAGTTATGGTTTTGAGGAGTGAGTGCGCATGCGCCCTAATGATTAATTACTAAGGTAATGACTCTCCTCCAGCTTTGGACCAAGTTTCACCTCAGAACCAGTCAAAACACAAACTGCATCATCCAATCAGGTTTGAGAAGGTAGTGTGACGTCAGCATGTGATTCTGCATGTTGTACGCTAGAGGGAGCACTTCAGATTGAAAATGGCGCCTGGAGGAATGCCAGGAACATTCAGGTAGAAAGAAAGATGGCTGATCGGAAGGTTGCTGGTTCAATTCCCAGGATGTTCAGCTGCCAGTTTTACATATTTACAAGATTCAAAATAAGAACGTTTGTTTTCTGTTAGTTTGATCAGAAATATTCTGGAAACCAAACTGTTGGGCTTAAAAGGTTCTGAGGCATCATCAGACGGATACAAACATTAAACATATGAACATCAGAAATGGTTAAAACGTTGGAAAAAATTCCAGTTCCAGCTAAAAATGTCGACATAATGAATATAAATGATGAAACTGCCCTTTCTGATCAGGATTCCTGCAGATCTCCAGGAGTCGGGTCGCGGTTCTGCTCCTGGCCGGAGGTCAGGGGACTCGGCTCGGGGTCCGATACCCCAAAGGGATGTTCGACGTCGGGCTGCCGAGCGGGAAGACGCTGTACCAGATCCAAGCCGAGCGGATCCTGAAGATCCAGCAGCTGGCAGAGAGCCGACTGGGGTCCAAATGCACCGTTCCCTGGTGAGAGCAGAACCGGCGGCAAGATTTGGGCCAACAGGGAGGAGAACTTTACCCTCCGCTGGAGGAGGAACCATCTGAGCACAAGAAACCTTCAACCACCTGCTACAGGCGGAAAATGAATAAATATACACCTAAAAACTCTGAAAATTTGAGATTATCTAAGAAATGTTCTAAAATAAAATAAAAAACTCGATGAGATTTCTGGGCTTCAAAAGAAAAACTCAGAAATTTTACTTTGAAATCTTCTGAGCTCATAAAGTCAAAGATTTTTGACATTTTCTGAGTTTCAAAAGTTGCCAATTTTAGGCCTTGGAGCTCAGATTAAATTTAAAAACATTTCCAGAAACTCCAACAACCTGCGTGGCAGATTTATTCTGGTGTATAAGAGATCATCACCGATTGGCCGGCTGCCCTCATGCGTTCTTTCGAGCATTTTGATTGGCTGAGGAACCAGAACCGTCTCGGACACTAACCCCTCCCTGATGTGGCTGTTTTGGAGTCGGTCGGTTTTGATTAAAGCTCAGACCGTCTCCTCCTCTTCCTCCTGTTCCTCTTCCTCACCTGTCCAGGTACATCATGACCAGTGAGTTCACCCTGAAGCCGACCCAGACCTTCTTCCAGGAAAACGCTCACTTCGGCCTGCGGCCCTCCAACGTCGTCATGTTCGAGCAGCGCATGATCCCAGCCGTGACCTTTGACGGGAAGGTCATCCTGGAGGGCAAAGGGAAGATCGCCATGGCGCCAGGTGGGTCTGGTCAGAAAACGCAGCAGATCCATGATGACCACAGACTGTTTGTGCCGCTGCCATCAGGCAAGCGGTACAGGAATATACGGACTACAACAAATAGACTGAGAAACAGTTTCTTCCCCACAGCCGTCAGAGCCATTACTCCCTGCCGCCCCCCCCTCCCACACATATCATAACCTCGCAGTCACACATACATATCCCCCACCCCCACACAGCCATATTGTTCTGCACTTTGCACTGTCACATCATCTGTACTTTGCCATAATTGGACCTGCTGCTACTTCTTTGGTGTGGTTGAGTGCCTTTAGTTAATTTAGTTGTATATATTGTTATTATTATTATTGTGTGTTTGTTTATTTTTATTGTATATATTTGACCTTTTGCCGGGAGCTGCAATGGAAATTTCGTTGAATTCTGTTCAATGACAATAAATGCTATCTAATCTAACCCTTGGTGACCTCTGTGACGGCCGTCTGCTCCCTGTCAGACGGTAACGGCGGTCTGTACCAGGCGCTGGAGGACAACGGCGTCCTGGAGGACATGGAGCGCAGAGGAGTGGAGTTCGTCCACGTCTACTGTGTGGACAACATCCTGGTCAAGATGGCCGACCCGCTGTTCGTTGGCTTCTGTGTGGCGAAAGGAGCCGACTGCGGCGCCAAGGTTGGGACGTTTCCTTCGGTTCGCTCAGAACGACGCTCCGAAGGTTCAGGTCTCATCCAGAACACAGACAAGTTTAAAAGTTTCATTTCTGTGTCAAATTTGAATTGATGTAAATCGATTGGATCCCATCTTCCAGTGGAAAAACCAGAAATCTGTAGGGTCAAAGTTTGTTCCTGGAATTTATCGGTTTAAGTTCCAGGTTTCCTTTTGGATGAATTCACCTGGAAACTTCAGATAAATGTAACAAATCAGAGCCAGAGGAGGATGTTGAGTTGACCTCTGACCTGCAGCAAGAAAACATCAGATCAGATAAATCAGACCCTGACATCCTGTCCAGATCTCAGCTGGAAGTAAATTTCACTGATTTCAGTGGAGAGCTCATTTTTAAACATTCAGTTTATTTATGCAGCTCAGATTCACAACAACATTCTGAAAGCAGAAAACGTTTCATCAGCGCCGTGCGAATCAACATGGCTGAATTTAGCTCAGTAGCATTAGCTTGTTAGCTTGTTAGCTGCTGCTCGCTCTGAGTCCAGACCGCTCCGTTGCTCCACCAGGTGGTGGAGAAGGCCCACCCAGCCGAGCCGGTGGGCGTGGTCTGCAGGGTGGGCGGAGTCCCTCAGGTGGTGGAGTACAGCGAGATCCGACCCGAAACGGCCCGGCTCCGAGGATCAGCCGGAGAACTGGTCTACAGCGCCGGAAACATCTGCAACCACTTCTTCACCAGGAGCTTCCTGCAGGACGTGGTCGAGTGAGAAACCCGCCAGGACGGAGTACCGTCACATTAACCTGGAATGTCTGCTGACCTCTGCTGACCTCTGCTGACCTTGGCTCTTCCAGGACGTTTAAGGACCAGCTGAAGCCTCACGTTGCTCTGAAGAAAGTCCCGTTCGTGGACTCCTGTGGGAATCAGGTGAAACCGACCGAACCCAACGGGATCAAGATGGAGAAGTTTGTTTTTGACGTGTTTCCGTTCTCCAGGTACGGATAATCCGGCGTGTTTCCAGGCTGCTGGTAATCTGGATTACCCAGCTGGTTTCTCTGCAGGAGTTTGGTGGTGCTGGAGGTCCAGAGGGAGGACGAGTTCTCCCCTCTGAAGAACGCAGACGGAGCGCCATCCGACACGCCCAGCGCGGCCAGGAACGCCCTGCTGGCCCAGCACTGCCGCTGGGCAGCGGCCGCTGGCGCCGCCCTGCTGGATGAACAGGGGAACGGCATCCAGATGCTGCCCAGGTCAGAGGTCACTGACCCTACGCTCACATGAAGGTTCAGTTTGTGTTTGTAGTAGATATTGAATTCCTGTCGTCCTCAGTTCATCAGCAGAGAATCATCCGGCGCTGAAATGTGAGATTTCTCCTCTGGTGTCGTATTTTGGAGAGGTGAGGAGCAGAACCACGTCGGGTTCTGGTTCTGAACCTGGTTCTGGTTATTAATAACTAATAATCAGAACTCCTCCTGCTCCCAGGGCCTGGAGCTGCTGAAGGGGAAAACCATCAGAACGCCGTTCATCCTGGATGGAGCAGCAGCTGCAGAGCTGCAGGCCTGATCGGATCAGAACCACAGAGACACCGGGCCTGGAGAACCAGTCAACCAATCAGGGATCAACTGAAAACTTTATGTAAACTGTTTTTATACCAACAAATAAAAAGATGATTCAAACTGTTTAATTTTATCGTACTGACTCAGAAACCCAAACGCTGAGTTCAAGTCACAGACCTGTAAAGCACGGTGGTGCAGGCATGATGGTGTGGGGATGTTTCTAATACTCTGAAACAGGAAGTCATGTTGCTACAATGAGCCAAACACACCAGGAGGGGGCAGCACCTCGGTTCCAAACAACAATAATTAATGATCAAGTTAAACAGAAAAACAACAGTTAAAATCTGATTCAGAAAATACATTAACGAATTGGTAAATCAATTAAAAATACATTTCTGTAAAAGATATAATGGTGTAAACTGAAAAAAGCATAAAACTAAAATCATTTAAAAACAAAATAGCCGACTAACGAATAAACATCAGCACATTAAAACACAATTTATAAAACATAACTATTTTATAGTAAAATAAAATAAAAAACCGAAATAGTATAAAAAGGGAAAGATGTAAAAGAAACTAAAATTAAATTAAGTGAACTAAACGGTCAAAACCCCTGAGCAAGATGGCGGCTGCGGCTGCAGTTCTGTCAGGCTCCTGCTCTGTCACGTGTCTGCTGTCGACCAATCAGAGCTGTGTGCGTTCAGGAAGACAACAACCCGCTGAGCGGCGGAATGCTAGCGGACCGCTGGCCCGAAAACACGGATTCAGACGCGGGTTTCGACTGTTTTCTGTTTGCGGTTAGTTCCTTTAACCTGACCCGGTCCAGTAGAACTGTTCTGAGGTTCTGACTGAGTCCAGCCTGGGTCCTTCCCGAGCTGTTCACATCCCGCAGTCTCCGGATTCCCAGCCGACATTCCCAGCGCCCTGAAGGTTAGCATGGAAGTTCTGGAATGTTAGGACGATGTTCAAGAATGTGTTCGGTTCGGGATTCCTGGTGAGGACGGCCCATGTGGTTCTGACCTGGATCATCACGCTCATCCTCTTCCTGTATGACACAGGTGAGTCCGTCCGAGGGGGCTCCAGGAGTTCCGGGAGTTCCAGGTTTTCCAGGTCAGGACTTTTATTGTGTTTCCCCGGCAGAGCTGAGGAAGCAGGAGGAGACGGGCCAGCTGCTGAAGCCGGTTCTGTTCGTCCTGCTGGTTCTGGTGTCGGTTCTGCTGTACTTCGCGGTGTCGCTCATGGATCCGGGATTCATCCTGACTGAGGACAGCGACCTGCAGGTGAGCCGGTGTTATGGATTAACTGGTGACTAGATTAACTGGTTGAAACCTTTGCGCACCGCTGATGGTTCTAAATTGTAGGTGGCTGTGTTGATGCCTGTTGAAAAATGCTACTTGTGTGACAAAACCGTTTGCAAAACTTTACTATAAATCCCATTTGCAGCAAATATGTTTAATGTGAAAATTATGTTTCAAAACAAGTTTCTACAGAGCAGCGTTCAGTTCGCTTCTCATTGGAGCAAAACCAGATCAGTGAGTAACAGGATAATCCCATTCACATTCAGCTTCACCAGAATAAATTCATTTCATTTCATGAACAGCCTCAATATAAACCTAAATTTATAGTTTCTGCATTTTGTAACCAGCACTGATCATAAAAACATTGGAATTGACTCTGAAGTTCCTGTAATGTGATTTATTAACACTTGTAGCCCAGTGAGTGTTTCTGGCTCAGATCCTGAAATTCTGCCTCACTGTTTCTGGACTTTATTCATGTTTTAGCAACATTACACACAGTTAGTGTCGCTAAACAATGAGGCTGGTGTCATCACATTTAATCAACTTTAAATCACATACCTGATGGTGTTGCTTGTGGTGTTTATGTGTCCAAATAGAGAGAAATATAAAGTAATGTTGATACTTTATACTGTAATAAAATCTCATCTAAATGATATAAAGTTAACAGCCAATGTTGTAGTTGGTGGTGATATAAAAATGGACAAAACAAAATGATAATAATAAACGTTCCTACATTATACTGTCAGACACCAACAGATTATGATCCATATCTACAGTATTTATCTGTGTTCTCTACTGGGAACCAGTTTGCAGGCTGGTGACCAGGGGAAATAAACTTAAAAACAAAACGAAGCTCATTAAAATTAACTAGTGACAGTCAGACGGGGTCCTCAACGCAGATGTTTGTAAAAATCAGGTGGCTGTGTCATTTCCTGATCAAAACGTGTCAAACGTAAATAAAGAGATTATAAAATGTCTCTTTCTCTATGATCTCTTCAAAACAATCATAATTCTCTGTATGTGAAGGAATATTGAAGAATATATTGAAATATCACTAAAATATACCAGACTTCAGGAGGAGACTGATAAACTTTCTACCATCACCCAGCATTTAGAGAACTGATGATTATTTTATATTTTCTCTGTCTTTTATTGACTGATATGCTCTGCAAACATGTCAATAAATGTAAACAGTTCTGATATCATGAAAACTAATTCTTTACTCATTTAATAGAAGCCACTTTATTTCATTTGCACCTTAACTGGGCTGCAGACACAAAGCTGTGCAATTTAGTAATTTCACAAAATCCTTACAGTTAAAAGTTTGCCTGGCAAACCTGTTAAACGATGTTACCTCCAAAACGTTGGCAGCAAGTGAATATTATTATTTTAGACAATGAAATAAACTGGTCCAAAAAGTAAATCAGACTAAATCTCTAATTGAACTGGTACCACTGGTCGCTGAGTTACGAGAACTGCTTTATCCACTAAACTATATCGGCCAACAAAAGTCCAATAATCACCTGTTATTGATCCTGATCGATCAGACACTCTGCGCTTTAAGAGGCAAACCTGGATTAACTGGTGACACTTTCAGAATCTCAGTTTGAGTGAAGATTTGAACCGTTTCTGATGTAAAAATATAAAAGATACTTATAATAATATCTAGTATAATAGTTTTTTGTCTCTCATTGTTGAGTTTTAGAGTCACTTGATGAAAAGAATAAAGATGTTTAGTTAAATTATGAGAAAAATAACAATAAAGAAGAAATGACACTGCAACGTAGATCTGCCATGAACTAGGAAATAAACTATAACATGTTAGAAAAACAGAGTTTAAAAAGATTTGGCTATAGTTTCTGTGGATATCTAATTGAAATATCTACAATATGAGGGAGATGTGAAAACAACAGCCAGTCGATCTTTTTAAACATTTTATTTTAATCCCATGACTCTTTCAGGGATGAATCTTTGCTCTGATATCGGTTTATGGCATCTTTAGATCGATTTCCATTTTCCCTTGATGAGTTTCAGCTTCTGAAGCATCACAGAAATCAGGACAAGTTCTGTGTAATTTACATGTTTTTGGTGATTTTGCAGATTAATGTAAAAAAATGTTAGACCAATAAAAGTCTTTCTAATCAGTTATTCCTGAGATCTTAATGGTTGTCTTACAGAATCGGGTCGCATTTTTGCAAAGATTTGTAGTTCTTTAAATTTATCACATTGTTTACTTCCTGGTTTGGTAAAGGGGTCCTAAAAAGCCACGCCCACAGGAAGATCTGTCTCTCCCAGCTGCTGCCACCAGTTAATCTATAACACCTGTTGTGGTCTGGGTCGGAACCACGCAGGTCTGTGAGCCTTTCTGCTCCAGGTTCTGCATCCAGAACCTGGAGATTAACCCGATAAATCGGATCAGTCCAACTTTAATCTCAGAATTAAATTAGGGCCTAAAGCCAGAGTGTCTCCAGACTTTGGGAATGTTCTGGATTGAACTGATCCAACAGAACCAGAACCAGCAGTTACACACTGCAAACCAGAGGTGGACGATCCAGAGTGAGAAATTTATCGCAATATGTTGTGGAAATATTTTGATAACATTTATTAACTGGCTGCATTCATATCGCCACAAACACAAATAGTTTTCCTGACAAACATTCCTATTCTAATCAGGCTTCTATCAGGACACCACTGGCTTAAGGAACATTTATAAAGTGGATCTGATTATATTTTTTAATTTTCTGATATTTATTGATCCTCTGATGGAACAAATAATGGAGAAAACAGCAAAAATAAAACCTGAAAAACTGAAATTTAACATCAATCATTTAAATTTATTGAGACGACAATGAATCATATTTATGTTTTTATGATTATAATAAATAATAATTTATAGTGTCTGTTAATAAACTCTGAGGAGTTTAAACTGCAGATCATAAAGTCTCTTCTGGTGCTGTCTGTCAGTTGGAGTGCGGTGGTGGCGGTGTCATGATGTGGGCTCTGTGTGTTCCAGTTCACTCTGGGAGTAACGGAGGAGCAGCAGGATATGATCCCGCCCAGCACCAAGTCGCTGCGTCAACGCCGCTGCGGCCGCTGCCTGCTGCAGGTACGAATCCCTCTGAGGTCATTTATTCATCTACATGGAGGCTCAGGAAGCGACGCAGCAAACAAACATCCAAACCGGAAGAAACTTTGACTTTTCCTCTGAGGTTCAGGTCAGACAGACAGAAGCTAAAGGCAGAAATATGATTTATACTCAGGAATTTATTAGTCAAACTGGTTGAAGTTTCTACCTAAGGAAACAGCAGATCAGTGACCAGCAGGGGGCGACAGTGGAGAGGAAAAACTCCCTTTAACAGGAAGAACCAGAACCAGAACCTACAGCAGTACAAGCAGCCATCTGCATTCATTTAATTATTAGTATTAATATCTATTTAAAATGGTCAAAATCAGCAAAACAGCTGAAAAACCGACTCATATGAGACCAGTTGGACCAGTTGGACCAGTGAGACCAGTTGGACCAGTTAGACCAGTGAGACCAGTTGGACCAGTGAGACCAGTTAGACCAGTGAGACCAGTGAGACCAGTTGGACCAGTTGGACCAGTGAGACCAGTTGGACCAGTTAGACCAGTGAGACCAGTTGGACCAGTTGGACCAGTTAGACCAGTGAGACCAGTTGGACCAGTTGGACCAGTGAGACCAGTTGGACCAGTTAGACCAGTGAGACCAGTTGGACCAGTGAGACCAGTTGGACCAGTGAGACCAGTTGGACCAGTGAGACCAGTTAGACCAGTGAGACCAGTGAGACCAGTTGGACCAGTTGGACCAGTTGGACCAGTGAGACCAGTTGGACCAGTTGGACCAGTGAGACCAGTTGGACCAGTTAGACCAGTGAGACCAGTTGGACCAGTTGGACCAGTGAGACCAGTTGGACCAGTGAGACCAGTTGGACCAGTTGGACCAGTTGGACCAGTGAGACCAGTTGGACCAGTTGGACCAGTGAGACCAGTTGGACCAGTTGGACCAGTGAGACCAGTTGGACCAGTTAGACCAGTGAGACCAGTTGGACCAGTGAGACCAGTTGGACCAGTGAGACCAGTTAGACCAGTTAGACCAGTGAGACCAGTGAGACCAGTTGGACCAGTTGGACCAGTGAGACCAGTTGGACCAGTGAGACCAGTTGGACCAGTTAGACCAGTGAGACCAGTTGGACCAGTTGGACCAGTGAGACCAGTTGGACCAGTGAGACCAGTTGGACCAGTTGGACCAGTTGGACCAGTGAGACCAGTTAGACCAGTGAGACCAGTTGGACCAGTGAGACCAGTTGGACCAGTGAGACCAGCTAGACCAGTGAGACCAGTTGGACCAGTTGGACCAGTTGGACCAGTGAGACCAGCTAGACCTGTGAGACCAGTTGGACCACTTGGACCAGTGAGACCAGTTGGACCAGTGAGACCAGTTAGACCAGTGAGACCAGTGAGACCAGTTGGACCAGTTAGACCAGTGAGACCAGTTGGACCAGTGAGACCAGTGAGGCCAGTTGGACCAACGAGACCAGTTAGACCAGTTGGACCAGTGAGACCAGTGAGACCAGTGAGGCCAGTTGGACCAACGAGACCAGTTAGACCAGTTGGACCAGTGAGACCAGTGAGCCCAGTGAGCCCAGTGAGACCAGTTGGACCAGTTAGACCAGTTGGACCAGTGAGACCAGTGAGCCCAGTTAGACCAGTTGGACCAGTGAGACCAGTGAGACCAGTGAGGCAAGTTGGACCAGTTGGACCAGTGAGGCCAGTTAGACCAGTTGGACCAGTGAGGCCAGTTAGACCAGTGAGACCAGTGAGGCCAGTTGGACCAGTGAGGCCAGTTAGACCAGTTGGACCAGTTGGACCAGTTAGACCAGTGAGCCCAGTGAGACCAGTTGGACCAGTTAGACCAGTGAGAAAAACATTTATTTAAATGAAAATCTTCAGTAGATTCACTTAAAGAAGAAACTTAAACATATTTTAGATGTTTATCAAGTTATGATGGATCCAAAGAATGAAAACATGGAGGAGGATGAAGATGATGATGATGATGATGTGTGTGTGTGTGTGTGCGGAGCAGCAGCCAATGAGGTCGAAGCATTGCCAGACGTGTCAGCACTGCGTGCGGCGCTACGACCATCACTGCCCCTGGATCGAGAACTGTGTCGGCGAGCGGAACCACCGCTGGTTCCTCCTCTACTTGGCCCTGCAGCTGCTGGTGCTGCTGTGGGGGCTTCACGTCGCCTGGTGAGTACGCCCCCCACCCCGCCCCGGGTCAGAGGTCAGGGAGCTGACGGCCGTGTGTCTCCTCAGGACGGGCCTGGGCCACGCCCCCTCCTGGTCGCGGTGGCTGCGCTCCAACGGCGTGCTGCTGGCCGTCTGCGGGCTGCTGGCGCCGCTGGCGCTGGTGGTGCTGCTGCTGCTCGGGTCGCACCTCTACCTGGTGTCCATGAACGCCACCACCTGGGAGTTCATGTCGCGCCACCGCATCTCCTACCTCAAACACTGCGGCGCCGACCAGAACCCGTTCGACCGCGGCGCCGCCCGCAACCTGTGGGGGTTCTTCTGCCAGTGGGGCAGCGTGGTGTGGGAGCAGGCGTACTTCAGGGAGGACAGCGACCCGGTTTAGGTTCTGAGCCGCTCACGGTGTCGGATCACCAGCGCCGGTATAACTGGGTCACAGCTGGTTCTGTTCTGCCAGCCAATCGGTCCGGACCGACCCGGATCACGTTCTGGGAAGTCAGGACTAAAGTTGTTTAAAGTCCAAATGTTGGACCAGATTAAGACTCAGAGTTCTGGTGGTTCTGGTACCAGTGGACAGGAGCTGATTCAACCAATAAACCCAGAAACAGGAAGTGAGCCGGAGCTCCAAGCTGTGACTTCCTGTCAGAACTGGACTCAGTCTGAGGGTTCCTGGGAACATCAAAGTTTTTATCCGGGTCGTTTGTTTGTCTTGATCGCGACAGGAAGCTGACTGACGGACTTCCTGTTTCACCTGCCGGTTTCAGACCGGGTTCCTGCTGCATGTCTGATGTTTCTGGGTCCCTCAGGTTCTACCGGGTCCAGTTCTTTACCTTTATTCCCAGAACTGGGATGTTTTCAACATGTTCAGTTTTCCAGGCAGAAGAAGCTGCAGTTGGCAGTTTATCATAGCAGAAGAAAGCTGATACAGCGTAAACTGAGAGAGAGATATATATGATTTTATCATATATTATAGATATATTATATATCTATAATATATATATTATAGATATATTATATATCTATAGATATATATAATATAGATATATTATATATATATATTATATGTATATATATATGTAATATATATACATATATAATATATATAATATGGAGATATAATATATATATATATATATATTATATATATATACATATATAATATATATAATATGGAGATATAATATACATGTATATATATATATATGTAATATATACATATATAATATATCTATAATATATATATTATAGATATATTATATATCTATAGATATATATAATATATATATTATATATATATATATGTATATATATGTAATATATATACATATATATATATATAATATGGAGATATAATATATATATATATATATATATTATATATATATACATATATAATATATATAATATGGAGAGCAGTAAAGTTTCCCATGTCGGAGCTCCAGTTTATACCAACTCATCTAAATATTGTTTTTCTGACTTATTGATTCTGTGGTCGTGATTTTTTACCTCTGAACTAAAATAAAGTCGTTACTGAGAAGAAAGTCCAGCTTTTATTCATCAATTCTCACGTTAAACAGGCTGGATTAATAAATCATCATCATCATCACATCCACATTTCTGCAGAATAATTTAAAACAATCAGAAAGATAAATTCTCTGTTTTTGATCTTCAGGATATTTACAGCTCAGACTGGGAGCAAAGTGCTGCCATCAGCTCCACCGTTTAAAACAGCTGGTGGGCGGAGTCACGTCCCTTGCCCCTAGTGGGCGGGGCCAGGCCGTCAGCTGATCAGGGAGAAGTCGAAGTCGTTGAAGACTTGCTGATGCTCGGCGCCGACGGCGGTCGGCGTCCGCGGCAGCGTCAGAACCGGCTTCAGACGCGTGAACTCCTCGTCGAAGTTGCTGACGTCCAGCGGAGCCGAGATGGTCGGCAGGAAGGGGGGCTTGAGCTGCTTGGCCAGCAGGGCGTCCCAGTCCATTCCCTGGGGAGAACCGGATCAGAACCTTAAGCCCAACCAGAACCGAGCCGCCGACATCAGAACTTCACAGAACAGTTGCTTGGTCCACTTAATCCCAGCCATGTGAAACAAAATATAATCCAGTTCAGCGCCGTCTCCATGGTAACTAATAAACTCAACATTTCATCACCAGAACGGGTCCGCTCCGGGTTCTGCAGAACCCACCTGGAAGAACTTGTGTCGTTTGATCTCGGCGGCGTCGTCCTTCCCTGATCCGAGTCTCCGGTCCGGGTTTTTCTGCAGCAGCTGGAACAGAGAGATCACCAATAAAACCCAGTGGACCCGCCGGATCCGGAGGTTGGAGCAGAACCGACCTGCTGGATGAGCGACTTGGACTGAGGCGACAGGGAGCGAGGGTAGCGCACTTCCTCATTCACGATGCTGTCGAACACTTCCTCCTCATCGTCACCTGGGAAAGGAGACTGGAACAGAACAGGGTTCTCCTCAGAACGGGAACCTGCGGAACCGTCGGCAACGTTCTGCGGAGGGTCACTGACCTCCCCCACCAGCATCTCAAACACCAGAACTCCCAGTTCCCACCAGTCCACGCTGCGGGTGTAGCTGTTCTCCGTCAGAACCTCCGGAGCCAGGAACTCCGGCGTGCCGCAGAAGGTGCTGGTCCGATCGCCGTGGCCCATCCCTGCACACACACACACACACACACACACACACACAGATGACGGTTACCCTGGTAACCGTCATCCCCATGGTAACCGGTGGCAGTTAGAGCTTCAGGGCAGAAGAGTTTATCGTTTACAGAAACAAAAAGTTTAATCCCAGCTGCAGAACATTTCATGTTTCTGTATCTGCTGAACCATCCGAGGTTCCAGGTCCCCTTCCTGCTTATTGAATCACCATAGCAACCAGTCCCAAAGGAGGGAATCACCATAGCAACCAGTCCCAAAGGAGGGAATCACCATGGAGATCAAAAGACGGCGCTCCCCCGGTGTCAGCTTCCTGTTAGCTTGTTAAATGGGTCAGAACCACCTGATGCTTAACGGACTAACAGGAAACAGTCTTACTTGGATTTTCACAATAAAAGACATAACTGGCATTTCATGTTATCCTGGTGTCAGGTGAGTGAGTCCAGGTGGGCTGGACTGTAGCCGCTCTGCCATTGGTTCAAACCTTTGGACCAATCAAAAGACAGGAAACCGTTTGGGTTTTTTTCCTCACCTTCTTTGCACAAACCAAAGTCTGCGATCCGGACGTATCCATCGGCGTCCATCAGCAGGTTGTCCAGTTTCAGATCCCTGGAGGACAGACAGGAAACCCGCTGCAGATTCCAGCCAATGAGCCGCGTCTGGGGGCGGGGCCTCAGCCACTCACCTGTAGACGATCTGGTTCTGATGGAGGAACTCCAGACCCAGCAGAACGCACGAAGAATAAAACCTGGAAACCAATAAGAGCCAGCTGAAACCAGGTGCCGTACTTTGACTGGACCGTCGGGAGCGAGCGGAGGGCCGTCGGCTCACAGGGATTGTTTCTCGGAGAAGATGGCGGCGTGGATGTGCTTCATCAGGTCTCCGCCCGGAGAGTAGGCCATGACGAAGCAGACGTGCTCGGCCGTCTGGAAGCAGCCGTGCAGGTTGACCAGGAACGGGTGGCGGGCCGAGTTGATCACCTCCAAGATCCGCTTCTCGCAGACCAGACTGGACCGGGTCAGACAAACCAGAACCACTGAAACAAACTTTCCTCTGGCGCCTCCTACAGGCCGACATGTAGAACAGCTGAACGAAGATCTAACTTCACTCAAACCGACGGACCGCTTCAGACGGAACCAGGAAAAGTTCTGCCGGGTCAGGAACTCCACCAGAACTTTCAGAGTTTCTCTGGGAAGTTCTGCTAAACACACCGAATGATGAGTTCAGGAAAAGTTCCTGTGACCGGGTCAGAACTGGGCCGTGTTTTGTACCGGTACCATGAGGTTCTGGATCTTCCTCACCTGTCCACTTCGTCCCGCGTGATGACCTCGCTCTTCTTCAGCGCTTTGATGGCGAACATTTTCCCAGACTTCTTGTACTCGGCCAGCAGAACCTTGGTTTGGGTCAGAGGAGGTTCTGTTAGTCGTTGACCTTCGTCGGGTTTTACGGCGGATCCCGGCGTTCCGGTACCTTTCCGAAGTGTCCTCTTCCCAGGACGGAAACGCACTGGAAGTCGTCCATCTTCAGCGCCTCGGACCTGCAGACGAAACACGGTGAAGGAACCGGACCTCTGGACCGGGCCGGCAGAGTTCTGGCTGCAAAACGCTGCGATCCAGAAAACTTTACAGTTTTAGTGTTTAAAGACGCAGGAATCAGCCAAAACATTATGACCAGCGGATCCTTCCGGGTCCTTTGAGGTTCTGGCGGCTCGGTTCCTGATCAGGTTATTGATCCAGATTACAGAACATGAACAAATGACCTGCTGAGGGTTTCATTCCATAAACATCATTATTTGTAGAACTCACCTGATCAGTTTTTATAAAGTTTGTGAAACTTTGTTAAAAAGATCAAATCTGTTCAGACTGATTGAAGGGAAACGTTTTTCTGAGACTCACTGCGGCGCCGGTCCAGCCGCGGCCTGCCTTCTGGGTTTCAGGCTGCTCCTCCAGTCAGGAGGCTTCTCCAGACCACAATCAGAGACAAACTGAAAGTTAATAAATGTTGGTCTCTGATCATAACTGTAACGTTCCTCTCAGACCTGCGAGGCGTCTTTCGTCTCCTTCCTGGAGGGAGGTGAAGATCTTCTGATGGATTCTTCGGAGACGGCGAGTCTGGACGGAGTTCGCTCTCTGACAGGAAACAGATTCATCAGCTCTGATGGCGATCCGGAGGATCTCTGACGGATCCCACTCTCACCGTGGCGGCGAGCCGCTGGACGCCGTGGCGATGGGGGCCGGCAGCAGCGGACTCATGGCTTCCAGGGAATTGCACGGCGGCAGGAAGTTCATCATCAGACGGCCCCATGTGGCGAAGTTCAGGTTCATCTGAGACGCCCGCAGGAAGTTCCTCCCTGGAGGAAGCAGACAGCAGGTCCAGGATGATGTCACCAAGCCACCATGTTTCCTGAACCAAAACATCTTACAGCGTTCTCCCCGACTCGGAACCGGCCTTACTAGAACCGACTCCACTGGGTCCAAGGCAAAACGTGACATCAGAAGACTGCTGGTCACTGATTGGCCAGGGGGCGGAGTCACTGGTTATGTCACGATTCCGTTACAATAACCCGACATCAACAGCGATCGACAAAAAAAACCAAACCCAAACTGAGCCGAACCAACCGGGCCCATCTACCCGACCCGCCGGGCCCTGCTGGTGCTGCTGGACAGGAATCCGTTCGGTTCTTCAGAAGAATCTGTTCAGGTTCCCAAAACAACGAAGTTCTGGACATACTTTCAATTAATCCGCTAAAAGCGAAGCTAATTTCTCCGTTTAGCACCTTTTGGTTTTGCTAGCTGTGAAAACGCTTAGCGCACTTAGCTTCCCCAAATACATTCTCCCAGAAACATTTAAACCCGCAGTTTACTCTCTGGTAAACTTTCAGCTGAATAAAGTTTGACCTTTGTGTTGAAGTTTGGATGTGGAGAATTAAAGTTTTCAGACACAAAGGAACCAATCCACCGGCACGATCCACCGAGGGGCGGCCGGTGGGTCGCGGGGCGGCCGGTGGGTCGCGGGGCGGCCGGTGGGTCGCGGGGCGGCCGGTGGGTCGCGGGGCGGCCACGTCGAGGTCTGTAGCCTCTGTACGAGACGCTCACTCTGAACGCTGCATCATACGTATTTAACAAAAATGTCCTGAAAGCATCAAGAAATATTAATTTTTCACCTTTTTCCTTGGGGAAAATCCTCATCTGTCTCTGGAGTTTGGACGGACGCTCGATGACGGGATTGATGAACGTCACCTGGAAATACAAATGAAGAGCTGATCAAGTTTCAGGACATAAATGAAAGATTTTCAGTTATAAAACTCAACACCGATTCATTTTCTTTCTGTGATAAAAGTCTGCAGCTCTTCATCTCTTCAAGGTGAAAACGGGTGAGGTCAGGGGTCAGTCAGGGGTCACTGGGTGTTAAACTACTTGCTGTAAGTTAACAGTCCAAACTGCTGCAGCTTTTATTCAACGTTCATTTAGATTCATGTTGCATTTCTGTCCTACAGAGATGCTGCTGGATTACACAGACGATGTGGTGCTATTGGATCGTGAAGGTTCTGGAATCTGATCAGTTGGTTCTGCTGTTAAACGTGATGAGAGCAAAGAGAACCCGACCCTGGTTCTGTATAACTGGACCTGTAACTGGGAAGCAGTCAAACCTCAATGAAGATGATTCCCTGAGGCTCCAGCTCCAAACACATGCCGTGTCTGCGGTTGTCCAGGAAGTCCTCCAGGCGCAGGAACTTCACGGCGCTCAGCGCCCGCCAGTCCCTCCAGTACACCGCCACCTCCAGCTCCCTGGACTGGACCAGAACCAGCACCACAATCACTACTGGTTTACAGCAGGAGCCACTTTCTGCTCCGTCTGGAGCCTCTAAGGTCCATCAGACTGGAAAATTATTCTCTGGTTCGGATCAGAACCAGAACCACCAGTGTACTGACCCGCTCCAGCTCGGTGCTGAAGTTCTGGCCCCAGGCCTCCTTGCCCTGCGGCCTCCAGTGAGTCCGGCCCATGACCCGGTTGTCGACCTTCAGCACGGCGCTGACCTCCGCTGGAACAGAGACAGGAGGGAGAAACCGGGTCATTTCTGATCCGGATGTTCTGGATGGTTCTGCTCAGATCAAACAAGCCGCGGCGCTTTGGATCTCACGGAAAACGAAGGAATTATTTCAACGGTTCAAACTAAAACCTGACGGAAACGTCGGTCAGGTTTTAGTTTGGATTAAACGGGCCTTTCTCCGACATTCCCAACAGAATCTAAATCAGGAACATCAACGTTAATATCAACGTTTCTCCGCCGGGATGCAGCAGATTCCTTACAGGACAGTTCGTCGGACTTCCCCGTCTTCCCGTTGGCGCTCCGTCCAGAACCCTTCACCTTCATGGACTTCCCGTCGGCGTAGATCCCAGAGAACTGGGCGGCGCTGCGGCCCGGAACGTCCTCCAGCAGGTCCTGGACGCCCAACAGGCAGACCTCCAGCCGGCCTGCAGGACGACAGCCGGGTCAGAATCACCGCGTTGGGTCAGTCTGCGACTCGCTCGATTCTTCTGGATCTAATTAAACTGATATTTAGGAGGAACTTCATGATTTGATCTTATTCTAAGGCTCAACATTAGTAAGACCAGAGAGATGGTGACTGACTTCAGAAGGAAGAAGATACCTTCACAGCCACTAAAGGTCAAAGGGGAAGTGGTGGAGGAGGTGGAGGATTACAAATACCTGGGAGTTGTAATCGGCAACAGACTGGACTGGGCATCTAACACTGACGCTGTGTGCAGGAAGGGGATGAGCAGACTCTATTTTTTAAGGAAGCTGAGATCCTTCAATGTGTGCAGCAAGATGCTGGAGACCTTTTATCACAGTGTTGTTGCCGGCGCCATCTTCTTTGCTGCTGTGTGTTGGGGAAGCAGCATCAGAGCCAGCGACTCTAATAGACCAGACAAAATCATCAGGAAAGCTGGCTCTGTACTGGGACTAAGGCTGGAGTCCCTGGAAACTGTGGTGGAGAGGAGGACACTGAAGAAGGTTCTGTCTATTATGGACAATAAACAGCACCCTCTCCACCACATAGTGGACAGACAGCGGAGCACCTTCTCACATAGGCTGCTCCAGCTCCGCTGTCGTAGGGACAGATACAGGAAATCCTTCCTGCCACATGCCATCTCACTGTACAATAAAAGCTAAATCATTGTTCTGCACTAATCAGTCCGATTTTGCACAACTGCACTGTGGCACACTGCTGTACATATATTACATATACATACTGTATCTGCATTTTGAATCCTTGCAAGGACTGCTCTAAGCTGCTTTTTATATTGACAGCATATTTTATTTTATCTTGTCTACAATTGCTACTCAGTGGTGGATGTTGTGTGTCTCGTCTCTATGCTGTAACTGCGGAATAATTTCCCTGCTGGGATGAATAAAGTTATTTTATTCTATTCTATTATTCAGAAACATTTCAGTTCCCTGAGGTTTGACCCAAAAGAGGTTCAGGATTCAACCCGGGAAAATGACATCTGAGAAACAGGCAGGAGGAGAATCAAGAGATTAGTGAGCGAGAGCCGAGCGACATCTGGGAGTGAGCAGGAAACCATCGTCGTGTTCGAGCATCACCAAACAGGAAGTCATGAGTCCAGTGGATCATCCAGGATGTTTCTGGGTTATGAAAGTACTGGACCTGTTAGACTGGCCGGTCTGAAGAAGGAGGAGGAGGATGATGATGAGGAAGACGACGGAGCGGCGGACTGTTTCTTCGGCGTTCCGTAGGACGGAGCGATTCCAGACTCCAGAGTCTCCATGATGGCGGCTCGTGTGGGATGATCCTCAGGAAGCTCGGCGAGCCGCCGCTCCAGGGAGAGACGCAGGAGGTCCACCTTCTGGGACGACTCCCGGACCCGGGCCTGGGCCTGGAGGGACAGAACCCATCAGAAGCCTTCTGGAGAACTGATCAGAACCCTTCAGAACCCTTCAGTACCGATCGGATCATGGTCAATGAGCCCAGCGATCCAAGGACAGATGAAATAACAAATTGGAGGTAAACTGTATTATTTGTATATTTGCATTAGTTTAAAAAGTGTCATGAAAACAAAATGAAAATGGACTAAATAATATTTATAGAAATAATAACCACAGAAAATCTACATTTGACAAAAACTGAAGTTTTTCCAGCTTCCTGCTCAACAACCATCATGAAAAACTGCTCAACTGCTGGCCAATCAAATTCCCTGACAGTGTTAGCTCCGCCCACCAAACGTTAAAAACACAATTAGCCCCGCCCACCGAGGAGTAAACTGTGTTAGCCACGCCCATTGAGGAGTAAACAGTGTTAGCCACGCCCATAGAGGAGTAAACAGTGTTAACCCCGCCCACCAAACGTTAAAAACACAATTAGCCCCGCCCACCGAGGAGTAAACTGTGTTAGCCACGCCCATTGAGGAGTAAACAGTGTTAGCCCCGCCCACCGAGGAGTAAACTGTGTTAGCCACGCCCATTGAGGAGTAAACAGTGTTAACCCCGCCCACCAAACGTTAAAAAACACAATTAGTCCCGCCCACCGAGGAGTAAACGGTGTTAGCCACGCCCATAGAGGAGTAAACAGTGTTAGCCCCGCCCACCGAGGAGTAAACAGTGTTAACCCCGCCCACCAAACTTTAAAAACACAATTAGCCCCGCCCACTGAGGAGTAAACAGTGTTAGCCCCGCCCATAGAGGAGTAAACAGTGTTAGCCCCGCCCACCAGTTCTTAAACTGTTTAAAGAACCATTAAATATAACCAACACTTTACAGTTAACAACTTCCACATGGAATCATAAATGTTTTTATGGATTTAATGTTTGCATTTCTCATTGTGTTAATTTATTTAAGACGTGTTTATTGAATTGTGTCACCTTTGGGCCTTGATTTACACACATTCCACTGCTGTCAGACTTGGAATAGGCCATTAAAGCTGATGTTGTGCCATAGCTACATATTAGCAAATGTTGTTGTAGTTCATCTAGTTATGATCAGAAAATACGATTAATATTCGGCCATGTTTCTAAAAGGAGAACAACATGAAAAAGGATAAAGCTCTCCACACCACAGCAGTGCAGGAAGGGCCGTTAATGATGGCAGCCAGGATCCCTGACCCGATCGGGTCGGTACCTCGGTCAGAACCCGGCGCTCCTTCGGGTCCACCAGCTTCGTCACGTTCCTGGCTCCTTCGGCGACGGCCGATTCGATCTTCATGCGATGCAGCAGCTCAGCGACGCGCAGCTCCACCGGGCCGATGATCTCCTCGTCAGGACCTGGGACAGAGAGACGGCTCAGAGCCGGCCGGACCCGGACCCGGACCCGGTCCAGGACAGAACCGCTCCGTTCGGTTACCGAGGGAAGAGCCCTCGTCCCGGGCCTGGCCGACTTTAACGATCTGCATCCTCAGCAGCTCGATCTTGGTCCGGCTGTCCTGGAGCATCTGCTGGGCCGTGGCCAGCATCTTCCGGTCCTGGAACACAAACCGGACCGGGTCACGGCTCCGATCCGCTCGGACCGGGTCACGGTTGAGGAGCTTTATTTTGAAGGAGACAGGAAGTTGGTCTCACCTTGAAGGACCTGCTGCTGTAGGTCTGAATCATGTTCTCGGCGCCCTGCTTCACTTTGGTCTCCATCGTCAGCTGTTTCTTCAGATTTCTGATGCGGCTGGCCAGCGGTGATGTCACTTCCTCCCACTGACTCGGCTCTGATGATTGGTTCTCTTCCTCCTCTGGGACGGCCGCTTTGAAACGCACAAACAGAGTCAACAAACTTATTTAAAATTTGAGTCTCCTGGTTGCTATGGTGATTCCCACCTTACGTGGGACACGGGGAGGAGGCGGAGCCTAAATTCACCAATAAGGATCCAGGAGAAACAATCAGTCGCTGAGTCAGCAAAACGTCAAAATTAAAGCCGTGCTTCAGGGCTTCTGCTAAATATCAGGTTGGTGTAGTGCGTTAGCATTAGCTTCTGCTAAATATCAGGTTGGTGTAGTGCGTTAGCATTAGCTTCTGCTAAATATCAGGTTGGTGTAGTGCGTTAGCATTAGCTTCTGCTAAATATCAGGTTGGTGTAGTGCATTAGCATTAGCTTCTGCTAAATATCAGGTTGGTGTAGTGTGTTAGCATTAGCTTCTGCTAAATATCAGGTTGGTGTAGTGTGTTAGCATTAGCTTCTGCTAAATATCAGGTTGGTGTAGTGCGTTAGCATTAGCTTCTGCTAAATATCAGGTTGGTGTAGTGTGTTACCATTAGCTTCAGCTAAATATCAGGTTGGTGTAGCGCGTTAGCATTAGCTTCTGCTAAATATCAGGTTGGTGTAGTGTGTTAGCATTAGCTTCTGCTAAACATCGTCTGGAAAAATCTAAAGAAATCCTGAAAGCTGGAAAATGGATCCCAGTTGAATTATTCTGATTTATTTGGCCTGAGCGGCTCCAGAACGTTTATAGCTGCTGTAGCCTTTTACCTGTGTGGTCGTCCTTCTCCGTTGCCATGGAGATGGCGTTGAGCTCCTGCAGCTGCAGGTGGAGCTGCTCCAGCTTGCGGTTGGACGCCTTCACCTCGCCGTCCACGGCGCCGCCCCGCCGGCTCGGGTACGCCCGCCGCATCCTCTCCGCCGCCTCCTTGATCTTCAGCTCCAGCTGGATCTCCTGCCGGACCTGCGCCCGGGCGTTCTCCAGCCGCTGCTGGAACTGCGGGTCCAGAATGTCCAGCTGCTGCTGCTTCCCATCCTGACAGGAAACACACAGCGGCTGAGGCCGGGTCACTTCCTGTTGGACTGCAGCTGCTTTACTCTCAGAATCCACTCAGATCAGAAACCTGATCTAAACCGAACCAGGATCACAGAGAGAGAGACTACAGAAACCGATTTCTCCTCTGATACTTTTTTTTTACCCCTCCAGGGTATTTTGTGGCTCTAGTGCCCCTGATATGACAGCAGGCTGACAGGAAACGGGGGAGGACAGGGGGGAAGAAACGCGTCGAGGACTCAAGGCCTCCAAATGCGGGTCGCGCTAACCGCTACGCCACCACGGCAAGCCCCCTCCTCTGATACTTTGACTAGGACATTGAGAACAGACTGGAAACCCTCTCCTGCAAGATGACCTTTGACCCTCTGGTCCAGTAGGAGCAGGATGGGACCAAGAACACATCCTGGGGATCAAAGCTCAGAGATGAACCACTGAAGATGATGAGTCATTGATCATCGACTTACTGTACAGTAAATGTCTCACTGTGTGGATTTCACCTCAAACGTCTTCCTTCCACTAAACTTTCTATCATGATTTCAGAATCAAAACATTTTGTTGCTCAGCAGGTTCAGATCACAGATGGATTAATATTTAAATATGAGGAACTGAAACCAGAAAAATCAAAGTTAATGAAACGAACAGATTAAAGATTAAATATGAACAAAAACAAGACAGAACAATTCTACTGCAGGATTTCTGCTGCTGTCATGAGAACCAGTCCGGTTCCGGACTTCCAGCTGGTTCCGAACCTTCAACCGGTTCCGGACCAGCTGGTTCCGAGCAGCCGGAAGTCGTTCTGCAGTGATTGTCTCAGGTGTTTGTGTCAGGAAGACAAAGCCAGGTGAGGAGGAGACAAACTGGACCAACAGGTAAATCCGCAGCAGCAGCTCTGTGACTCCAGCCGGAACCTCGGTGACCCGGACCGGTTCTGATGGGCCCCACAACCGGTCCGGGTCTGTAGGTACGGAGCAGGACTCACCTGTGGCGTCGGGGCTGACATGGCGGCCAGGTGCGCGGACGGACGCTCGGACTGATCTACCTGCTCAGGTGAGCTGACGGCCGCGGCTTCTTCCTCAATCACCGATGGAAACAAATCTGAGCGATCCTTTGAATCCGCGCTGACGTCACGGCGCGCTGATTGGCCGCGCGCGGGCACATCGATGCACCTGAAGCCAATCAGATCGCAGCACCGGGTGCACCTGCACAGGTAAGGCATTCCGGCAGCCTCCTCCCTGGAGCTGTCATCACAGCACTGAGTCACTCAGCAGATCGGCCCAGACACGCAGAGCGGAGGAACGTCACTTCCGGTCAACAGTTCAGGACGGAACCATCCTTCTGACCCACACCGGGCCGTGACCGGGTCACATGACGTCACAGCAGCGTCACCTGAGCAGAAAACTGAAAGAAACAGAAATCAGTCTCTGGTGTTAAAATAATGACATCACTTCCTGCCGCAGGCCGGATCCTGAAGACTAGCTCAGCTGCTGGTCACTTCCTGCTTCAGTCTGACCAGAAACAAACTAAAGAGGAAATAATTATAATACTAATAAGGTCAAAGGTCAGGGAAACAGCAGCTGACAGACCACACACATGCTGGACACAGATTGTTCAGAGACCTGCTGGGACTAGTTACTGGACTGGTTGAGAAAAGCTGGTTGGTTCCAGTCCATGATTCTGACTCCAATATCCTGATCAATAACTTCATGGTTAGTTTATCGTTTCCTTCAGTAAAACTCGAAGCATCACTCAGGTTAAACTGGAAAAAATTTACCACAAACTGGGGCAAGTTGAAGGTTTTTTTAAGAAATCATACATTTCTTTATGACGGATTCTTAGCATTTCCACAGAAAACATTATGAACTAAAGGCAGACATTTTGTTTTACTGCTGGATCGTTTGCTGAGAGGACAGAAAAAATAAAAACATCTGATTATTTTAAAAAGTCACCCAGTCGCACATTCATTAGTGAGTCTGATATCCTGTACAAAATTATAACATAAAAATACTGCACAGTTATTAGAAGAGGAATATTATTATTATTACTGTTAAAGTTGTTTCTTATTTTTTGTATATTTTTAATATTTTTGGATCTTTTTTTGTGTGAATCTGATGCTGATTTTCCAATCTAATATTATAATATTTATATTCTGCCCTACATTCACATACTATGTACATAATGTTCTTTTTTCCTTCATTTTATTTCCTGTAGAGTTAATATATTTATGCTTCATATCTGGTCCTGACTTCATGCAGTTCCCGTGGCGTCCACATCCCTCCGGGCCACCGGGGGCAGCAGAGAGCCATAAATGTGTTGACGGAGGCGGGTCGGTTTGTTCCCATCGTGGCGCTGCTGGCGGACTGTTGTTTGTGAGGTGAAGTAAGTTTTGTCGTCAGGAGCTGAGATTTAACCCGCCGGGAGGAACTTCAGGTCTACTGAGCGTCGGAGAAGCGGCAGCATGTCGGCCTCAGCGGCTAAAGTGAGCAGGAAGGAGAATTCAAACCACGACGCAGGGGACGAGACCTCCGGTAATAACGGTTCTCCTCTCAGCGCCATTTTCAGCTGTTTACCGTCATTATGCCGTCCTCACGGCCTCGGGTTCCGCTGATGGACTCGTGTTAACCACATCCTGGGAGTTAAAGCACCTGGTTTCCAGAAACGGCCTCGGTTCGCTCAACATGTTGAGATATTTAGTGATGCAGCTGCAGCTAACTAGCCGCGTTAGCCTCCGTTAGCTTCTACTAGCTTCTGCTAGCCTGTAGCCGTTAGTTTACAATACAGCAGGCCAGCAGTTGTTCTCAGTTTGGCTCCTAAACGTTGTTTAAATAACCAGATCGGGCTAATTCACCGAGTTTGGGTCACTGTGAGCTTTTTATTAACAGTGAGACGGCAGCAGGAGGCGCTGGCTGAGCTCAGGGCTTCCTCAGCAGACACGGAGCCGGAGCTCAGCCCGTTTTTCATTCAAACCAGGCCGCCTTAAACGGCAACAGGAAGGAGGGGGGTGGAGGGGCCGTCTGCGGGGGGAACCCACGATCTGCAGCGTGGAAAACCCCCAGCGAGGAGGGAATGCCTCCAGGAAAACACGACCCGGATCTGGGAGCCCTGGGGCGGAAACACCGCGTCCTGATTCCTGTCCTCCAGAGGGACATGGAGGCGGCGGAGGGTCCGCAGAGCCACACTGGACAAAATATGTAAAACCAAAGAGCAGCAGGATTACAACATGAAATACTGGGCAGTGATTAAATGTAACCATGGAAATGTGGAGAGTAGAATCATATTTTATATAAATGTGTGTTTGTGCATTAAAAAATGTACTTAGAGTAATTAAAAATAAAGCAGTCAGGATGTAAGCTGAGTGTGAAGGATCTGTGTTCACGCTGCTTTCAGCAGCTGGTTTTAGATTATACTTTTATTTTACTATAGAAGTTTACATTTTATTTCATTATGTTGAGTATTTTGTGTTTTTTGCTGCTGCCCAATAATTTCCCAATCCTGGATCAATAAAGTTCATGTTCAGTAAAGCTCAAATACTCTGAAATAAAAACTTTAATTTATGAAGAAAATATTGTTCACGTTTAATATTTAACTCATGAAGGGAGTTTAGAAAATTCATCAAGTAGATCTTTGACAGTCTGAACGCTAACAGGCTGAGGATGTTCATTAGATCGCCTGTTCACATTTCCAGAATGTTTTTTATTTTAAACCAAAATGATTTTGATCTTAAATTAATTTCTTGTATTTTACTGGGATATTATTTCCTGAATTTTGATGTTTTGTGTTCAGAGAAAGAACAGCAGGAGGCGATCGAACACATTGATGAAGTACAGAACGAAATCGACAGGTGAGTCTGAACCCGACGTGTCGTCATGGAAACCGTTTACTGTTCTGACACGCTGATTGTTTTCCAGATTAAACGAACAGGCCAGTGAAGAAATTTTAAAAGTAGAGCAGAAGTACAATAAATTACGCCAGCCGTTCTTTCAGAAGAGATCAGAGCTCATCGCCAAAATCCCAAACTTCTGGGTCACAACGTTCGTCAACCATCCACAAGGTAAACAGCCGGATCCGGTTCTGGTTCTGGTTCCTCCTGTCAGGAACAGATAAAAACTCCTGTCTGCTGCTTGTAGTTTCGGCTCTTCTGGGGGAGGAAGATGAAGAAGCTCTTCATTATCTGTCCAAGGTTGAGGTCACAGAGTTCGAGGACATCAAGTCTGGATACAGAATAGATTTTGTGAGTCTCAGGTTGATTCTCTTAGTTTGTTCTGAAGCTGATGATGATGATTTCTGATCCACCTGTTCTCCTCTGTGTCCCTGCAGTCCTTCGACGAGAATCCGTACTTCGAGAACAAAGTTCTGTCCAAAGAGTTTAACGTCAACGAGGGCGGAGATCCGGTTTCCAAATCCACTGAGATCAAATGGAAAACTGGAAAGGTGCGTTTGCTCCGGCCTGCCGACCAAAAGCTTCTACCTGCAATTCAGGAAGTGGAAATAAATGTAATAATCCGGACTAACCTGAGACAAAAGACGTTTGGGCAGAAATAAATATGTTTTCATGAGTTTTATGTAAATATGTAGTTTCAAGCATTTAAATTGAGCAGGAAGGTCATTCAGCTTAACTATTGTTTCAATGTGACTAATATTTATTATTCCTATTGTCTTTTTTTAGTTCATTTGTTCATTTGTTTCATCTCCAAAGTCGGGTGCTGAAAAAGTTTCTAAAACTTCCCTTGAAATTCTTAAAGTGCTAAAATTTTACTGTAGGAAAAGTTTAACATCGGTTATGTTTCAACCTGGTAAAGGTTAACCAGATAACCGGGGATTGGCTGAATCTGGGTGAGGAGGAGCTTTTTCAGGGGCAGATCTGTTGAGGTCGGGATGACAATCATCATTGACATGTATTGACCTTTGACCTCTGGGTTCTACAGGACCTGACCAAACGGAGCAGCCAGACGCCGAACAAAGCTGGGAAGAAGCGTCAGCACGAGGAGCCGGAGAGCTTCTTCACCTGGTTCACTGACCACTCAGACGCCGGCGCCGACGAGCTGGGAGAGGTCATCAAGGACGACATCTGGCCCAACCCGCTGCAGTACTACCTGGTAGGTGCAGGGGGCGCCGCTGGGACGGGGGGCGCCGCCCGGCAGTTCGCTGACTGTCTGGACGCTTCCAGGTTCCTGACATGGAGGATGAGGAGGGTGAGGACGACGAAGAGGAGGATGAGGAAGGTCTGGAGGACATCGACGAGGGCGAGGAAGAGGAAGGCGAAGACGAGGATGGAGAAGGGGAAGATGGAGAGGTGAGAGCTGCAGCTGGTCGTCATGGTTACTGTAAACAATGTTTCCTGAAGGAGGCTGCTGATGGCCCTCCACAGCAAGCACGAGGTGACAGTGGGAACAAACCTCCAGCAGAACCAGAACACCGTTGCTATGGAGACTGAACCGGTCTGTGGTTGGAGGCGACATCCTGAACTTTCTGGATTAAAGCAGTCCACTCAGATTATTGATCTGATTCTGGTTTTAACAACTAGTGAGAGGCTGAACCGGTTTAAACCGGTTTTCAGAACCGGTTCCGATCCAGTTCAGAACCGGTTCCGATCCAGTTCAGAACTAGAGCTTGAGGAAGTGATTTCCTCCAGATTCTGTGAAGAATCAAAACGTGTCCTTGAGAAGCGACCGGCCGCACTAAGGTCTGGTTCTGTTCTGACCCGGTTCTGCCGGACCCTAACCTGGTGTCTCTGTCCTTCTGTCTCTTCAGGACGACGGTGAGGACGACTGAAGCGTCTCGGCGCCGTCCTCCCGCTGTGACCCGTCTGTGGGAAGGGGGTGGGGGGATTTGTAAAATATTTTTTTTGTTTCTAATATTTTCCTCCTGTGTGTCGTCGACCCGTCGGCGCCGGCCCGGCCCAGGGGGCGGCGGCGCCGGACTGTCCCGTCGTCGGTCTCCAGACGCACCAGATGAAAACAACGATAACTTTGTAGCATTCTGCACGTCATTTCCTGTAGATTAAAGACGCGTCCGTTAGTTGGTCCAGATGGCGGTTCTGTTGTGTTTCTGCTAATAAGCCATGGTGCCGTGAGAACGTCTCATCCTAGCATCTTTAGCCACTTTTCTATATATATAAATGTATATTGTATGGGGTGGTGGGGGCTCTCCCATGAAGCAGCACCAGCTCGTTCCTCAGTCTCTACATGTTTCCGCTCAGAAAGCCAGTTCGGTCGGTTCCGCCTCGACCCGCTTCTCCCACAAACACATGAAATCCTTTTTTTGTCTGTTTTAAATAAAATAAACCCAAATCTGGAGTCTGGTTCTGAACTCATTTATTACTAATCTGATTTGATCCTGAAGTAAATCTCGGATTGGAACGAAACTCTGCCGATCCAGAATCTGCTGGTCCAAAATGCCAAGATGTTAAGTTGCATCAGCTTTTCTAGAGTAACTGGCTTTCTGATGTGACCCGAACGGAACCGGTCCGGTTAAACATGGAAGTGACTTTTCTAATAAACCAATATGGCCGAATCAACCCTGGCTGTTTATTCCTGATTCTGGTGGAACCCACACTCTGGATCCAGTTCATAAATCATCTGGTTCTGATGAATCTAACTGGAACGATCCACCAGGTCCAATAGATCCATGGTACTGTGAAAAAGTATTTTAAATCCTTTTCCCTGCGGCTCGTTTCCTGTTTTATTATGATAAAAATAAATGGCTTTCAGATCCGCTGCTCCATCACAGCTGATTCAAATGGTCCAATTACCTGAGCGGGTCGAACTACCGAACCAGGACAGTAAATCATGAACGGTACCGGTACCGGACGGCTCAGGTAAAGTAAGAACTCTTTATAAAATGTGGTTATTTAGCCGTTTATAAGATAAACGTGTTTGTTTTATAAGGTCATATTTTCACCATGTTATTCATAACGCAGCTTTAGATTAAATATGTAACCAGTTAAACATTTAAGTATTTAGGGATTAAAGATTAAGTTAGCGTGAATAAATATTTAACTACAAACATTTAGCTTTAATAGCTTGGAAGCTACATATGATGAAAAACTAATTATGCCAAATGTGTAGTTAGAAAACTTCATATTTAGTTAAATATGAAGCTTCAAACTAGTTAGTGATATAATTATATGCATTTACATATATATAAATATATATAGCGATATCGCTAACTATCACTATTGAAGCTTAATGATATTTCAGTTCCAAACTAATTAAGATAAAATAATTTTCAAAGTAAATATGGAGCTCAATATTCAGTTTGAAGTAAATACTGTTTGCTAACAACATTTAGCTTTTAGTTAGCAAGCTAAGAATGTTCTGAATATTTAGCTTTCTAACATTTCATTTGCCAACTGGTTTCAAAACTACTTAGTGAGCCAAATGTTTAAATTATTTAGCTCTATATTTAGTTGGCAAATTAAATATTTACTTTGCTAATTATTTCAAAATAATAAATTAATATACATCAGTGACTCATTTTTCACTCTTATGTCTAAATAATCCAGATTATTTGATTAACTTTGGACCGACTTCGTCCTCCGGACCGGTCCAGGAGTCGGACCGCCTCCGGTTTCCCACCAGGAAATGACATCACACAGCTTCCAGGGTTTAATACAAACACGATTCAGAGAAAATCTGTCAACATTTTCAAGTATAAAACTGGATCGGAACCGAACGGATCCGTGTTTAATTTCCCGGTTTTGATTGGAATGATTTGGGTCGCGTTTGGACCCGTCGGAACCAGAACCTCCTCTTCCATTAAAACTGTTCAGTGATTCCAGCGTTGAGTCATTATTCCAGCAGACCATTCAAAACTTTTAACATCATCAGAACCGGCAGAGTCCAACAGCGGCCGGGTCGCCCAACAGGAGGCCAAGTCCACCATCTGGCCCCCGGTACCAGGAACACTGAACAGAACCAGGAACCCTCAGGTCCGGTCAGAAGCGGACCTTCAGTCTGCATCCACGGCCCCACATGCTGCGGTCGGGCTGGGCGGCGCCGACCGGGCCAGCCGGAGTGGGCCGGGCCACAGAGGAGAACGGCCGGGCGTTGATGGCGAGTCGCGGCGAGTCGTCCTGCAGCGCCACCAGCTGGCCGTCCTGGACCAGGCCGAACACGTCCAGGAACCGCAGGGACGGGATCGCCTTCCCAAGGTCACTGGGGACAGAACCAGAACCGGGTCAGAACCAGAACACCAGCTGAGCACTAAACTATTCTACCATGTCCAGAACCTTTGGAAGCTGCATCTGGTTCTGGTCCAAACTCACCAACCGGGTCAGATCAGAAGCTTCAATCGATTCTACCAGTTAATCTGAAAAGTGTGGCCTGCTTTTAAATCCATCCCCACCGAGTCAGAACCAGGAGGAGGGTGTGGACTTTGACTAGGCCGCAGTGACTCACCACAGCGCCGCCAGGTGGATGTGGTAGCAGCGGCTCAGCGACAGGTGAAGCAGCTTCTTCAGCCGCTTCAGAACCAGGAAGCTGTCGGCCGTCAGCAGCGTGCTGTCGCTGCAACCAGAGAGACCGTCAGAACCAGAACCGCCGCCGGCCACACGCAGCAGCAGCAGGAAGCCACGCCCACCGCTCTCACCTGAGATCCAACGTCTGCAGGTCCGGACATCGGTCCACCAGAACCTTCACATCTGGAACAAACAGGGGAACTGGGTCAGGATGAAGAACAGTTCATCAAAATAGAACTGTTCATCCAGCAGTTCTCTAGAACTGTTCATCAGACTGAGATGATTTGGTGAAGAACTGAATCACAAAGCAGGTAAACCGTCAGCCCAGGTCCAGTTAAACCCTGCAGAGCGTCCAGAGCAGGGGTTCTGGCCCGGCTCTGACCCGGTTCCGGCTCCTCACCGTCCAGCACCAGGCTGTCCCGGTAGCCGCTCAGGTTGAGGTGTGTGACGGAGGGGCTCAGGGTCTCCACCAGGTTCTGGACGTGGTTCCTGCTGAAGCTGCACCAGGAGATGTTGAGCTGCTCCAACCTGAGGCAGAACACAGAGCGGGTCAGAACCGGGACCGGTCTGGGTCGGCCCGAGCGGAGCCGGTTCTGACCTGCGGCAGGAGCCCAGCGTGGCGGCCAGAGCGGTGGCGGAGAAACCGGAGCAGCCACCCAGGTTGAGCTGCAGCAGGTCCGGGTTCTGGGCCAGGCAGCTGCAGAGCGGACCAGACAGAACCGTCAGAACCAGTCCTACCCACCCGGCCCGGCCCACGGCCCGCCTCCGGCCCGATTACCTGAGGACGTCGTCGGACAGCGGCAGCGCCTCCAGGCTGAGGCGGCGCAGCCGGCTGCAGCGGCAGACGACGCTGCGCAGCGCCGAGGGAGAAACCACGGAACCGGACAGGTCCAGATCCACCAGCTGGAGCCGCCTGCAGAACCAGAACCAGGAGCCACACAGCTAAAACCACGGAGACATTCAGCATCCACTGGAACAAATCTGAACGGTGCGGCCTGCTTTTATATCAGGGTCTCAAACTCAATGTACCCGGGGGCCGCTGGAGGCCCGGGGGCCGCTGGAGGCCCGGGGGCCGCTGGAGGTAGAGTCTGGGTGAGGCTGGGCCGCATTCACACACACGGCCTCCTCAGCAGAACCTTTCTGATGGCCTATTACCATATTTGGCCGTAGTCAGGCGCTGTAACAGCCGTAATTGTGTAGTGTCTCTTTAAGACACTCTAGTGTTGCTAGTGACGTCACAAGTATGCGCCACGGCTTCTCTGTAGAGAGCGTGGGAGAAACGTGCTACGACATGTTAGCTTTCTTTAGTAATGTTACGGGTTGTTTGGACTCTGCTAATTTTCATGTCTGATATTATAGCAGCCGTTCAAGCGGCTTTGTAAGGTTGGTGAAGAGAGTTTATTAAAGGACAATACTGGGAAATTCCCAGTACCAGAGTGGTTGGGAGGTTTTGACCGTCCTGACCAATCTGCCGCCTCCTCTCCTCCTTAAACACAACCCAAGCGTTACAGCGCCTAACCTTAATTACGTTACACTGATCAGCAACTTCCGGGTCTAGACTGGATGCTGAAGCACGTGAAGTGGCCACGGAAATTGCGCATGTACCGCATGCAAATAATGACAAATAGAAAATGCAAATAGGCCCAGCCGATGTCCCGCCCCCAAGAGCAATATACTCCACCGTGATTGGTAAGTTCAGCTCCGCACACAACACTGAAAAGTGCCAATTATATTAAACTGGCGGCCGCACTAACATTAAACTTTCATATTAACGCGGGGGCCACAAACTATCGTCCCGCGGGCCGCAGTTGGCCCGCGGGCCGCGAGTTTGAGACCCCTGTTTTACATCCAACCCCTTTACTCTGCAACCGCTAAATAAACCAGACCGGACCCGGCGGTCCAGATGTTCTGGTTCCGTAGAGAAACCAGCTCACAGGGCAGCATGGTGCTGAGCCTGGGGTCAAAGGTCACCAGCCTGAACATGCAGCATCATGGGTTAGAATTGCCTAGTCAAAGTCCAGAGCTGAACCCAGCTGAGGCAGGGTTTAAAGGCACGCCGCACTTTTCAGATCTTATTATTGCATCTTTGGGTTCATTAAGAACCCAGATCAGAACCACGAACCGGGCCTTACCGGACCAGGAGGAAGTTCTGGACTCACCCGGGTTCTGAGAGGTCCGGTTCCTCAACAAACGCCCGAGGGCAGCGCAGCCTCTGGACCCCGGTGCTCAGAACCAAACGCAGAGCCGGGCCCGTTTGGGTCAGGCCCTCCAGGTCCACACTGACCCACAGGGACTCGTCCAGCCTGCAGAACCAGAACCAGAACCGGACGGGTTCCTTTAACAGGCCAAAACAAACATCTGTTCATAATTTAACGGTGCTGGATATGGAGCGCCTTCTGTTACTGGGAATACTGGGACTGGAGAGACTTTCAAATTAAAAGCCCACATTTCAACAAACTCAGCTTTAACTCGATTCCAATAATCGATTATTCTGACGATTAACTGGATAAAAAAAACATTAAAATAAACAATAAAATGATGATGGATCTAAACAATAAAAATGCATTAAAATATGAAAATAAAATCAATTTAAATCAAACTAAACATTTTATTGCCTGAAGCTGAACAGCAGCAACACAGTGATTGATTATTGATTCATTGGTTGGAAAGGTGATTGATTGGAGATTTTCCAGAATGTGAAGCTAAAACTGGACCGGAGTTCTGGTGGAATAGATCCGGTCCAGTTAGCGATTAATCGATCGTTTCAATAACTGATTGATCATTCCAGCAGAAATTGAAATAATAATAAAAAATGAATGCAAATTGAATAATGAACGTGTAGTGAGCTGTGACCCATCAGAACCGGTTCGGGACTCACGCCAGGCGGCGCCAGCGGCGGCAAACCGCAGAAACCCGCAGCAGGTCCGGCAGCGGCAGGCAGCCGCAGATCCACAGCAGCAGCTCGTCCGGCAGGTGATCCCAGGAAACACCTGCAGGGAAACAGCTGGAGTCACACCTGGACACACCCTCCGGAACCAGAACCGAGCCGGGTCCCCACCTGAGTTGGACCGCCACCTCCTCCGGGACCTCCGGGCCAGGACGAACCGGCCCTCCCGGTTCTCCTTGCCCAGGCAGGCCGGCCAGGGCTGCTTGGGCCGCGGGGAGCGCAGCAGCACCAGGTCGGTCGGAGTGGACTCGGAACCGAGGCTCTTCCTCTTGATGCCGAACCGCTTCTGGCAGGAGAGCTCCTGCAGGGGAAGGCTGCAGGCACAGGTCAGAGGTCACAGGTCAGAACAGCACAGCTGGGATGGTCCAGACCGCGGAGGCTGTCCGCCATGTTGGGGACCTGCAGTCAGCCTCACCAGTTCAGACTTAGACTTTATTGATCCCTCAGGAAACTGAAGTTACCAGCAGCTCCCAGGCAAAAAACAGAGATAACACACAGTAAGCAAAAGGTGCAAAAGAATACAAAATACAAATAAATACTAAGGTACACACCAAATGTGAGTAACCAAAACCTTAAATTATGCAAGAAACAAGGAATAAGAATATAGAATATAAGTAAATATAAATACAACACAAAAAAAATATAAGAATTTGGCGGATAGATTGACCAGTGATTACCGTATTGCACTATGTGGTTTGACCTGATAAGTATGGAAGTATTCATACTGGTTTAACTGGTTTAATATTAGGTTAAGCGGCTGGAACGAGACAAAGAGCCGCTGATAAACTGGACCAGGCTGACTGGGAGGAAATGGCGCCATTTAACACGAATGTAGTCAGATTATGGCTAAAAACAAATCAGATTATAATAACATATATTCATAATCGGACAGAGACGCTGACCAGATTAGTTAATCTGACCCGTTCGTCGGTCCGCGCTGTTCCCTCCAGAATAAAGCGGCGGAAAAACGTCAGAAAGGTGAAGTGAAACCTCAGTTTCCTACCTGTCCTCCGACATCCCGCTGTTCCTCAGTAATCCCGATAATCCCGCCGTTAAATCCCAGATTTCACCCAGACGTTTCTCTCTGCGCTCCAAACCTGGACTCTTTAAACCTGCCGCCACCGCACACGCGCCTGTTTTCATAACGTAGTGACGTGTCATCACATAGTGACGCGGCCTCGCGCTGCGTACCGCCCCCTGGCGGCCAGGAGGAAGAAGGACAGATATGAATTATTGAACTGCTTCTAATCCAGATTGTTCTGGTTGTTTTGCAGCATCGTAAGTTTTATTCTGTTGATCTGAATCTTCTCTGCATTTGGTCACATTAATCCCAAACCGCTGATTAGTTTAATTCATAAGATTAAATATGTTATTGATCCTAAAGGCAGATGGAGGCATCATTAAAGTAAAATAAAATAATCCATCATCCACCAGACTCTGGATGGATGATGGATGGATGGATGGATGGATGGATGGATGGATGATGGATGGATGATGGATGGATGGATGGATGATGGATGGATGGATGGATGGATGATGGATGGATGATGGATGGATGGATGGATGATGGATGGATGATGGATGGATGGATGGATGATGGATGGATGGATAATGGATGGATGGATGGATGGATGATGGATGGATGGATGGATGATGGATGGATGGATGATGGATGGATGATGGATGGATGGATGGATGATGGATGGATGATGGATGGATGGATGGATGATGGATGGATGATGGATGGATGGATAATGGATGGATGGATGGATGGATGATGGATGGATGGATGGATGGATGATGGATGGATGATGGATGGATGGATGGATGGATGATGGATGGATGGATGGATGATGGATGGATGGATGGATGATGGATGGATGGATGGATGATGGATGGATGATGGATGGATGGATGGATGATGGATGGATAATGGATGGATGGATGGATGGATGGATGGATGGATGGATGGATGATGGATGGATGGATGGATGATGGATGGATGATGGATGGATGGATGATGGATGGATGGGATGGATGGATGGATGGATGGATGATGGATGGATGGATGGATGGATGGATGGAGATGGATGGATGGATGGATGGATGGATGGATGGATGGAGGATGGATGGATGATGGATGGATAATGGATGGATGGATGGATGGATGGATGGATGGATGGATGATGGATGGATGGATGGATGATGGATGGATAATGGATGGATGGATGGATGGATGGATGGATGGATGATGGATGGATGGATGGATGATGGATGGATGATGGATGGATGGATGATGGATGGATGATGGATGGATGGATGGATGGATGGATGATGGATGGATGGATAATGGATGGATGGATGGATGGATGGATGGATGGATGGATGGATGGATGGATGGATGGATGGATGATGGATGGATGGATGGATGGATGATGGATGGATAATGGATGGATGGATGGATGGATGATGGATGGATGATGGATGGATGGATGGATAATGGATGGATGATGGATGATGGATGGATGATGGATGGATGGATGGATGGATGGATAATAATCAAAACTAGGAATTAGAGACTTTAAATTTCTTAAAAATGGGAAACTTTGATTAAAAGTAATGTTACAGTTACAGAGTAAATTGTTGCTTTAATCTAAACGCGTTTATTCCGTGGTACATTTAATGAATTTTGTCCCTGTTTGCCCTCCGTACTCCTCCATGTTCTCTGCAACATTTTGCCTCAGACCTGAAGCAGCTGCAGTTCCCTGTACAGCCAGCAGGTGTCGCTCTGAGCTTTAGCAGAATAACCAGCTGTTCTTCTGTTTGGCGGGTTTTCTTGGATCGTTACGTTCTGGCCACATGTGTAGGAAACTTTAACTAGATCTCACAGAGGCCATAAACTGCTTTTTTATTTTTAATGTTTCGCAGCGAAACCACCGAACAGAAAAATGTGCTGATGGTTTTCAGTTTTAGCGAAATTACAGATTGTTGCTGTTTGAAGAAGAAAGCAGCTCCACAGGTTTCATCTTCAAATAGCTTCTCTGATCCTGAACCGCAGAGAATATTCACAGCAACGATAATAAATAGTTACAGCTTCTGCTCATTATTATTATTCATTATGTCGGGCCGACACCAGAACCAGAACCAGAACCTGCAGACTTTAGCTCTGCTGCATTATCATCACAGAGACACAACAAAGGAGAAACTTTATCATTTTTATTTAAAAAACAAAACAACAACTCACAAATATAAAGAGAAAGATGTTGAACTGTCACAGAACCTGATCGGGTTCTGATCAGGTTCTGATCAGGTTCTGATCAGAACCCATCTGATTAATCCTGATGTGTGAAATGATTCATTTTGAAAAATCAAAACATTTTCAGTTTGATGAGATTGTTTGACATTTTCAGCTTTAAATTTATAAATTTTTCTCTTTCAGAAAGTGAAACCAGCAGATCTACAGATCTAGCACTATAGATCTATAGATCTAGTGCTAGATCTGTAGATCTATGGATCTATAGATATAAATATCCAGAACCTGCTAAAGTTTCAAACTTTCCCTCATCTCATCAGGATTTTCATGTATTTTAAGAAAATTTAATGTGGCAGAAAAACACAAAGTGGAGCAAAACTGAACCAAGAAAATCATTTTTATTTCTCATAAATACCAGTTAAAATTCTGCCTCTGATGCCCTCAAATAAAATCCGATCAGACTCAAATGATCCTAGTTGTTGAAGTAAATGTTTGTTTTTTTTTAAATTTAGGTAACTTATCAAATTCAGATGAAAACTGATGACTGGATGTTTTTGGTTTCATTCACTAGAAAATTAAACTAAAAACAAAACAATGAGGAAAACTTTGCTTTACATTTTAGAGATTTAATTTGTTTGTATATTTTCTGAAAGGCCGTGCTAACCTGCATCAACCATCTGGACCTGAATTCTGGCCCAAAGTCCAAACAGTATCACTCCAAGGACCACAGATGGCCCCCGGGCCACACATTGGACCACCTAAGAAACCAACGGTAAGGATGTTTCCCACCTGAAGGTCAGTCGACTGTTAAAAACTCCATCATGTGGTTCTGACCCAAACCAACCTGTTCCCCTCCTGGCCTGTGGGGGCGCTGCACCAAAAACCACTGAAGGAAACCACAAAAAATCCTCTGAAGACACTGAGAGCAACTTCCTTCTTCACCAAATGAAAACAAGATGGAGGCGTCAGATTTTTCTCTTTAGTCTTTGGCTAAAGGCCAGGAGCCATTTCTGCTGCTAGCGCTGGGCTAGCACGTTAGCTTTGGTTGCATTTACCCAGAATGCCCTGCGCTGTAGTTCACTTCCTGTAGGCATTGGAACCGCACCAGAGTTCACTTCAGCCGAACCGAGACCAGATTTCAGATTTTTGGTTGATTAACATTCACACCAGGAACTGGACTTTCTAGGCAAACGGACTGGAGTTGGATTGAAGTGACTGAACAGGAACCTGAATAGAACCAGCGATGTTCAGTTCATTTGCCTAGTCAAAGTCTGGACCAGTTGGTGAGGTGTGAATGCTTATCGACCTCTGACCTCTGGTTCTCGGTCTGGGTTTGGTTGAAGTGAACTCTGGTTTGGTTTGAATGTGAACGCCAAGCAGAGCGGAGACCGCTCCAAAAGCAGGAAGTGGACTACAGCGCAGGGCATTCTGGGTAAATTCAGCCAAAGCTAGCGTGTTAGCCTAGTGTGAATTTTGTTTCCATCTGGTGAAGCAGGAAGTTGCTCTCAGTGTCTTCAGAGGTTTTTGTGTGGTTTCCTTCAGTGGTTCTTGGTGCAGCGCCCCCACAGGCCAGGAGGGGAACAGGTTGGTTTGGGTCAGAACCACAGCAGCTGGAGGTGAAGCAGATGTTCTGGTTCCAGTAGAACCGGGTCGACCGGACCTTCAGGAGGGAAACATCCTCAGTCTGACTGGTGTTTTTTGACCAGTTCATGTTTTCCTGTTACAGTTTAAAGCACATAAAGTCACCAGAACTGGTTTAGCACCAGTATGTTTTACTGGTCAGCGTCCTGCACTGATCAGACACTTTAAATATAAAAACAAATGGCATATAGAAAAATAAAATGTCTCTCCTTTAGGACTGAAGAGTAACAATAAACTTCCTGTGAAAGATGGAAGAACATCTAGCCTAGATCTGAGTGAAGGAGTGAGAACTGTTCTAGGTCTGTAGCTCTACCATCTGCCATGACTGAGGTCTGACCTGAAATAGCACCTTTAATAATCAAACTTAGCGACCATTTGATCGACACTGGCTGTCAGTGGATGTGGCTCCTCGCACCAGGACAACTGGACCGGATCAGAACCGGACCCGGCTGCAGCTGGGAGGGACTGGTTCCTGTTTTACCCGAGGTGAGGAGTTTAATGAAACGACAATAACGCAGCAGATTGTTCTCAGTTTACGAATTAGTTTACGTATTTATGCAGATTCGGAGCAGCCGAAGAAATCCGTCCCGATTCTGCGCGGGTATCCGTCCAGCACCTTCAGCGCCACCGGGTCCAACTTCCAGTAGTACAGCCCGCTCAGGAAGTTGGGGTAACCTGAGGGAGAAAGAGGTCCGATGGATGAAACCCTCAGAACCAAAGTCTCACCAGAACCGGGCCCAGAGTCTCACCATAGCTGTCCAGAAAGGCGGCGTCGACGTGTGCAGGAAGTCCCGCCCACTCGTGCGTGCTGCGTGGATGGAGGTCACCGACGCGGTTCTCCTGGACGCTGAAGGACCAGTAAAACGAAGACTTGAAGAGGTAGACCTTCTCCGAGCCGCCGTCCTCCCACCGCAGAGCCGCCTGGATGTCGGTGACAGGAAGGCCGAGCCGCTGCAGGGAGTCTGGGCCAGAAATCCTCCGCCCAGCGTCAAACACCCAGTAGCTGTCGCCTGCAGCAGAAACACAAACCCTTCAGGTCTGGATCCAACTGGACCAGCAGTTAATTGACCTCAAGAACTTCTTCAGTATGAAACTTTATGCAGAAGGAGAGAAGACTCTTCTAGCAGCTTCATGGAGACGTGAACAGAAGTGTTGGCTTTTCTTCTGCACCTTGGAAGAACCAGATGTTCCCAGACTTGTCTTCATATGCTGCGTCGATGTAGTCAGGAATACCGCTCCAGTGGCGCGAAGACAAGGCCGGGTAGCCGCCTTGCAGACGCCTGTCACGGATTCGCCAAACATATCGAGACCTGAAGAAGAACAGCTCTCCCCTGATCATGGACACGGCATCAAAGCTTGTCCTGCAGGCGTCCGGCTGGGGAAAACAGACTCCAGTTACTCTCTGGCCTAAAAATGTTCAACAGAGCAGCAGCGATAGAAAGGCTTGATCCAGTCCAGAACAGTTTCCTGTTCTGGACTGGATCAAGCCTTTCTATCGCCTTTCAAGCCTTTCTAACTTTCTGATCCAAAGTTCTTCTTGAAGGTCTTTCTATGACCTTTTTACTTTGTTTTTTATTTTAAAGACTTGATGACTGGATCAGGACCGCAGCTCTGAAGGTCCAAACAGGATCAGGTTCTCACCAGTTCAGGTTCGATCTCATTGGTCTCGGTTATGTCAGGCGGCGTGTACGGCGGCGGTCCGTATAGATACTGGATGCCCCTCTTATCGTCCTCACTGAGCTTCAGAGGGTAGGAGTCGCTGTAGAAGGGACACATGACCGCATCGGGCTCCAGAGAGTGCTGCAGGCCCAGAACATGGCCGAACTCATGGGCTGCCACCTGCAGGAGGTCGGTACCTTCACAAAGACGAAGACCATCCAGGGATCAGACCAGCTTCTCACACACAAACGTGAACAGTCCCAGACATCTTACCGACGCCGTTGCCGACCGTCCAGTGTTCGTCGTAGTCAAAGTGGACCTCTCCCTCTTTAAGCGTGCGAGGGAAAAAAGCGTGGGCCAGAATTCCTCCAGGACCGTCGAACGGGAGGTCGTCACCATGCCAGTACCTACAAAACGACAACTGATCTCATCTTCTGAGCAATATAAACCAGTTCAAGCCGTTTCTGTTTCTGCAGTGATTCAGAAAACCATTGGCTGTAGAAATAATGGTCACCATGCAGCAACAAGCTACAAAAATCCTCAGATGAGTTCAGAAAAGGTTTTCATGGTTGTGGTTCTGATTTTACCCAATCGCTGGACTCAGCATCCTGGATCATAACGGTTTCTGTTCGCCGGTTGAAATTTGACGAGAGAAATCGATCTGGACCGGGACTCAAACCCAAATGCCAGAATCACCTCAGAGCCAGTAAACCTCCGTGGTCTAAAAGGTTTTGTAACTAAATCTGGGAAGTTGCATCAGATTGTCTGTAACCTCTCTGAACTCTGCAGGTCGAAGCAAAGATGGTCTGGCAGAGAAACGGAGTTCTGCTGCAGCAAAGACGCCATCGATGCGTCAGACTCTGAACATCCAGTTAGAGGATTGGTTATATAACTCTGAACGTCTTTTATATTCCCTCAAACACATTGACTGCAGACCACAAAGCCGGGTACGACTTTTAAATATTGTTCAGGTCTGATTCACTTGTTTACATTAGTTTTATTCATCTGCAGTCACTAATAATTGCTCCAGAACTCGTTTTCAAACTAAAACCAGAACATCTGCTCTGGGCTCTTGTGTTTCTTACCTGTTGAAGTCAATGATGATGTCCGCTCTCTCGCCGATGACCTCTCTGAACGTCAGAGGAGTGACCGCGCCCCAAACCCCAAAGGCCTCCTCCAGGATGCGCCGAACTTTGTCTTCACTCATCTGCCAGGGAAAACGAACAATCCTGCACAACAGACATGTTTTCAAGGATAACAAACAAATACTGGACCAGAAAAGGACGGACGGCTTCGTGTCCAACACTGTAACAGACCTTCAGGTGACCTTCAGAGTCTGGAGGAGTCGGGTTGAGGGTTGTGTTTCTTACCGGTAGGTGAGCTCGGTTTTGTCCCATCTTCCTCCAAACAGAGCAAATCTTTTGCCGCGTTCCTTCCTGCTCCTCTTCAGGAGCTTTGACCCGTTGAGCGGCGTTACTCTGGGGTAGTCTGGGACTCCACAGCGGGGACGGCTCCAGAACCCTGTCTCATTTCTGGACACCAGAACGGACTCTGAATGGTCCACTTGGGTCAGAGTGTCCTGTTTGTGTCGACCCCTCCGCTTTAGGACAGCATGGCTGTTGCTGTGAGGCGACCCCTGCAGACAGAGGACAGTTTCTGATCTATCAAACCCTAACCCATTATTTATTTATAAGACTTTATAAGCAATGCACACAGCCAATTATGGAAATATCTTGCAGAAATGTCAACACTCATTGACCATGTGACGTCCCGCTCTGCCAAGACGAACTGAACAAACTCCCATAAAGCTCGTCAAAAACCAAACATATCGCTTTTATTCAGTTGATTTCAGCGTAAAAATGGTGACAGTACTGAACTTGAGCTGCACAGACAGACAAGGATGCGAACCAAACTGATTTTATGGTAAACCTTTGATGAGGAAAGAAGACGGCGGTGGACTGACCAGCAGCCGTCGGTTATTCACGGATTTACAGCGAACAAAGGTAAGAAGATTAAATTTTCCATATGTAGGTAAGAACAATCAAATACTGCATCAGTAACCCACCATCATGTAGCCTAGCATGTACACAGAAACCGGTTAGCATCTGGGCTGCTAAGTCTGCTGTAACAGGAAACGCCGTTTATGGCATAAGGAAAGGAGCCATGTGGAGTGAATTCAGGGAAAGTCGTCAATTTGATGAAAACAACGAAGACACCAGGAGGGAAAAGGTTTGGGTCGGTTTCTAAGCTAGCTACAAGCTAGCTAGACAAGTTAGCTCAACTTGAACAAATAGAAGCCTTGGCTATGACGGCAAGAACAACTCGGGGAATAAAACCCGGTTTCTTGTGACCCTGACGTCCATCATGGCGCCTCAACGTAACCAGGTGACGTCTACCTGTGACGTTCCTTTCAGTTAGCAGAGCAGGACCTGCTCTGGTCCGCGCTGTGCAAACCCTGATAAATTACATGTGGCCAAAAACAGCTGCAGTGTGACGTCAGAGCGGCTGAGAGCAGCACATCAAACGCAGTAATGATGGGATGCTAAGTCTGAGGCGGTAATGAGCTGCTGTGATTGTGATAGTCATCCTCCTTCATCAGTCACTGACATCAGCTGGTCCTGGTTCTGGTTCTGCTGAGCAGGCTGAAGTCAGCAGCTGTCCCTGGTTAGAGAACCGCTGAGCCAGCTGGGCGACCGTTTGGAGAACGCAGCCAAAGTTCAGCCAGATAAAGGTCATCCGGTCCTCCTGACATCATGAGCAGGTCAGTATCTGACCCTCGTCCAGAGCTGCTAGCGTAGCTCCCATCAGTTTGATCCTTCATTGTTCTCCAGAGAGAATGATTAACCTCAGCGTCTCCCAGGGTTCATTTCAGAAAACCTTCCTGGGCGGCGACTTCCTGCTGGGAGGTCTAGTTAAAGTCAGACGAGGGCCGATGCCTTCAGTAACTCTTCACATCAGTAAATCACATGTTTAGTCTCTGATGGTGACACTTGTTGCTGCCTGCTAGAGTGAAGTCTGCGTCCATCAGACGATGTGTTTAAGGAGCATGGGAAATGGAGCCATTTTTAACTGAAGGCCTGGTTCTCCTCTGTACCTCGGTGAATTCTGTCTTCATCATCCTCAGATCGTCCCGCCCTCCATTCTTCCTATAAAACATGTCTGCACAGACTTCATTATCTACACATTCATTCCTTCTGTCGCTGTAAAGTTATGATCTATGGACCGGAGCAAGTCCCAACAGCTGAGAACCAAACAGCTGTTCCCTTTGTTCTGTGAAGAAAACCAGTTTAGTTTAACCAGTGAAATCCAGTTTAAACCTCTGCCACGTTTCATCTCCACCCTGGAGAAGCTGGACTTACATTCTGTTCTTGATAAATAAATATAATTCACCTTTTGAATGAAAACAAAACCTTTTCCAGCCACAGCAAAGCTTTAAAAGCTCCTGAATATGAAGGGACTTGTAGCTTTAGCAGGTCACCAACAGGACGAGACGCAGGATGGATCCCGGCTCCGGTGGGAGGTCTGCAGCTCAGACACGTTCTATCAGAACCACCGTTCAACGTTTAAAATGCCGACAGAAAGCTGGACTTTTCCTGACTCCATTTTCATTCTGATTCCTTTTACGGTTTTCACATAATCACAGTTTAAGTTGTAGGATGTGTTCGGGTAATTCGTCAGCATAGAGTGTAATAACGTCTCAATCTGGAGATTCTGACCAGAAATATTCACAAACCTTTTAAATTAAATCATTTCATGGCCACAATGCTCATAAAAACGTAAATATTTTGTCTGCTTTCCAGAGAGCAGAGACTCCAAACCCAAAATCTAACGAAACCGAGACAGGTCTGAACGTTTCTGTAAAAACTGGATCCAAATGTTCGTTAAACTCATCAGAACTCCTCCAGAAACACTGAAGACTGAAAATGTGGGAACAGCAGAAGGTTCTGAGTCCAGTAAGATTTCTCAACATTATTTATTAAACGGTTTGATTGAGGCTTCAGGTTCTAGTAGTGCTGTGGGCCGACCTGCCAGCTTCAGGAACTCTGAGAATTCATCAATAATAGCATCAATGCTTTGCCTACAGGAGTAATAAAGTTAATAATAATGATAATAACACAGTAGCTGGTTCAGTGTTGTTGGCTTGAAAGCCTCACTTTGACTCTTCAGTTTGTCCATTTGACCTTCAGAGACATTTAGCTACAAATATAAGTTATTATTTCTGAAGTGGGGCGTTCAGGACTCTCAGTCCATGTTGGTTTTACTCAGGCTTCTCTGTGGACGCCTAAAGGTCAGAAACTTTCACAGGTTTGTTTTTTCCAACAGGAAGATGATCCAAACACGACACAATGGTTGTAAAAGGAATAAATCTAACATTAACCTGGAAATCAGCCAGTTTCTGCTAAGTAGACTAAATATAACCAGGATGGATCCAGAATCTGGTTGATGGGGTCAAAGGTCAGATTGCTAAGGGACGTTTGACCAAATGAGCCTTTAAAGAATCAATAATTTGAGTAAATCCAGCAGACTTTCTGTCTCGTTTTTTAACCATTGAAGCTGCGTGTTGCTCGTTCAGCTGTTGGATCAGATTCTATCTGGTTGGTGTTTCTGAACCGAAGCGAAGCGAAGCGGTGACAGCAGGGAATCCTGCAGAGGCCAGCGAGTCCGGACACGGCGCTGCGCCTCCACCAAACTCAGCAGCTTAGACAGAAACTAGCTGTGAACAAATCGGCCCGTTGTGGTTCAATCCAGCAGGTGTTTACGCGGCCGAGGCTTTGATGCGACTCGTGGAGCCGGTCAGGTCAGAACATGCGGAGTGGAAACCTGCGGCTCGGCCTCCGCAGCGCTGCAGATGTGTGGAAATCCCCGTTTGAGCTGCAGGATGAGCTCATCAGCACCAAACACGGCCGCCCGGCTGCATGCTGGTATTAAGGCCAGGCCTAAACTTAAAACGGTTAAAGCTCTGATTACACTTCACAAAGCATGTGTGACTCCATCTCCTTCCATCCAAGGTAAATGATGCGCAGAGCGGAAAGAATGTCAACAGTAAATATTTAACCACAGAAAGTCCCAGGTATCAGCAGCAGCAAGTGTTTTCCTCTCAGGCTTGACTGAAGATCCAGATCAAAAGACTCAAATGAAACAGATTGAAGGTCCTGAAGCCTCTGAGCTCCAATAAGCTGCTTTAGAGGAGAAACGATTTGCATCTTGAGTTTTTCCTCAGACTCAGCTTAGCTTATCATAGTTTAACTATCTTAGCTTGTCTTGTTTTAGCTAAGGTTAACCTAGCGTATCTAAGCCTGTGTTAGCTTATCTTGTTGTTTTAGCTAAGGTTAGCCTAGCGTATCTAAGCCTATGTTAGCTTGTCTTGTTTTAGCTAAGGTTAGCCTAGCGTATCTAAGCCTATGTTAGCTTATCTTGTTGTTTTAGCTAAGGTTAGCCTAGCGTATCTAAGCCTATGTTAGCTTATCTTGTTGTTTTAGCTAAGGTTAGCCTAGTGTATCTAAGCCTATGTTAACTTATCTTGTTGTTTTAGCTAAGGTTAGCCTAGCGTATCTAAGCCTATGTTAGCTTGTCTTGTTTTAGCTAAGGTTAGCCTAGTGTATCTAAGCCTATGTTAGCATATCTTATTGCAGGTGAACCTTAGTTTATCAGTCTTATGTTTTACCTTTATTTTAGTTTACCTGTCTTGGTTTATAATCATTTATACATTTTATCTTATAGTAGCTGAATTGACCTCATGCTAGTTCATGCTAGTTTAACCCACTTTATGCCTCGTTTCCACTGAATCAGTCAAACGACCCCTTTGACCTCCATCCTTCCTCTCTTTCTCTCATCCTCCTCTTCCTGTTTATCCCAGAGTTCATGTCCTTCAGCTAAATGAGGAGAAATGATCTCATTTGTCATGTTTTCCTCTGACCAGCATCTGTTTCTGCTTCACCCATCATTTCTCATCCTGTCGTCCTGCGCTGCCATCTGGGTGGATGTTTTGTCGTTTTTTCAGTAAGGGTTTGTTTTGCTGATGATCCAGAGAATCACCAGAATCCAAACGATGTTTTATTGAGATGCAGATCAACTCTGCAGCAGGGGAAGTTTCCCTAATCTGATGTACAAATAAAAACTCTCTTATTTCTGGATGAAACAGAAAAACTAGAAGCTCAAAATAGAGATTAAATTCTTGGCAGTAATTTCCAACGTCTGGCTGCTAAATGTCCGTGAAGCTAAAATGACCTCCAAACGTTCCTGCAGTGAGTCGGAAACATCCAAAGTGGACATGGAGGTCTGACCCGTCAGCACCGGATCGGGTCAGGAATGAAGACACGCTGCATGTTCGTCTCTGAGTAAGTGGCTGTTTTCTCCGCTTCGCTGACTCAGCACCCCAGCAGAGTTTAGCCCCCAGCTGCACCATGACGGGCCTCCGCCTGCCCAGTCTGACGCCAGCGACCCTCCAGACGAGTCCTGGGGAAATCCCACCTCATTATTGGAGGGTCAGAAAAGTTACAGTGAAATGGAACCAGGTTTAAAAAGTTTTTAGTGAGTTTTTCTCAGTAAACAAACTGTTGAGACCCGGAGAGTCAAACTAAAGTTTAAATGTTTAGATCTGATTTGGTTCAGAGTCACTGATCTAATCTCTGCTACACCTTCACAAAATCAGGACTCTACATAAAAACAAGTTTTAATGAGTAAAATTCCTCATAAACACATTGATTTATTGCAGTGGCTCTCAGTACAAGTTATGTGTTATTTAAGTTATAACTTGTTAAGTTGCTTGATTTTAAACCTGTTCTGGTTTTCCCATCCTGGTGGCTGAGAACCTGGAAGGTGAATATCTGGGAGAATCATAACTTCAGCTCAACGTTCAGAGCACCAGGGACTTTATGGAAACATATTCAGATTTTATTTTATGGTTTTAAAGGCTCTACGCTGAAGATAGTAAAAAATAAAGGCATAGTTTCTTTTTACCACCAGCTGCAGCAGCGCCTCTGCTGTGGGCTAACGCTAACGCTCAGCAGCTCCACTTTCAATCTCTTCTTATTAATGTAAGAGTTAAAGAACTAAATATAGTTAGAGATTTGTTACTTTTAACAAAAATACTAAGTCTATCAAAGTAATGTAGCAGTTTTGATTTAAGGCTTAATGAGGCAGTTTATCATAATTCAGTCAAAGTAATGAAATAACAAACTGGCCTGATTTTTATTGGTAACGTGTTTCTTCTTATTGAGCAGTGAAAGGAAATAAAATGTGTTTCATGTCTTTTGCTTTAAGTATTTACTTACTGGAGGGTTTATGTTTGTGCTGCAAAGCCACAGCTAGCAGCTAGCAGCTAGCAGCTAGCAGCTAGCAGCTAGCAGCTAGCAGCTAGCAGCTAGCAGCTAGCAGCTAGCAGCTAGCAGCTAGCAGCTAGCTCCTCTGTTCAGGGGCTCTGACGGAGCCGGTAGCATTCAGCAGCCGTTGCTCCTCGTACACTTTGGACTGAACCATTGTTCTAACAATGGGGGGGACCTAAAAATTAATTCATTCTTATTTCTATTTTTTTAGATGAATGGCACATTTATTTCGTTCTTTGTTTCTTTTGCCTTTTTATATTAATATTGTTTAAATACAAAGGTTTCCTTCATGATTTCTGTGGTGGGACAATTCCAGACTTTTCCAACATTGGGGGGTTCGGGTCCCTCTGGCCCCCCATGCCTGAACCACCAGGAGCCGCGGGGTCACCAGGAAGTTACCCCAAAACAAACTCAACAGTCTAAAGAAGAAGAGCAGGCTTCCTTTCTGTTCAGTGTTTCTGTTAGCGTGATGTTAGCATGGTGTTAGCGTGTTGATCTTCATCAACACGCCTTTCTTCTCTTAATCAGCCTAAAGATTTTCCAGAGTCTTTAGGCTGATTAAATGTCACATGTGAAAAACTCAGGAAGCTCTCAGCCTGTTCAAATGACTTCCTGATTACATTCATGGGAACCAAGTCCAATTGTTTCTTCTGAACAATTTAAAGTCACTGAGCGTATTTGAAATGTTGCGGACCGATCCGGAACCGGCTAGCAGGCTAACATGCTGCAGCCATTAGCCTGAGATGAAGACAGATTAGATCAGCTGACAGCTGCAGTTTCACTCATTCAGGGGGAATTAACATTCTTTAGCTCTGTCAGAGAGATAATTATGATCTGCTATTTGTTACTTAATCATCCCACAGGTGATACTTTCCAATATGATTCATGATGTCATCTCTCCTTTCTATTCATTATCCACCCTGTAAAACCGTAACCGCAGACTTAATAACGACACATGAAGAGAAAAACTCTGACTGTTATAAACTGGATGAGATCTGGAAGAATCGACTCATAAATACTCCATAGTTACCCTGAAGGCACCAGCTGTACGCTAACCCCACATAGTACCCTGAAAGTACTCTGTCTCTGCATTAAAGTACCTCTGTATGTACCCTGCAGGCACAGCGTAAATACCCAGTTACCCCATTAGTGCCCCCAGGTTAGCGTTTTAATACCTCACAGTTTGCTTGTGAGCATTGCAAAGGTACATTGTAAATACCCAGAAAGTACCCTGTAAGTACCCTGTACGTACCCCATTGGTACCTCCTTGGTACCCTGTTGCCACACTGTAAGTACCTCTTTAGCATCATTTATGACCCTTTCAGGTCCCTGGAGTCTCTAGGAATGCTATTACCCCCAAATGGGGTATCTCGGGATGGGGGGTTAAATGCCCCTTAGACTCCTTGTAAAGGTTACACAGATACCCTACAAGTATCTGCACCATGTGGGCAAACTGTGCACTTCCTAAAGAGTACCCTACCAGTACCCCAGTAGTTATGGGGTATCGGTGCCCCAGTACTTGCCCTATAAGTAGAAGGGTACTTCTAGGGCATACCCTGTAGTTACCCTCTGATACCCCAGCAGGTTTCAGGTTTTTATTTCTTCAGGATCTCTGAGATTCTAAGATCATTTTAAACGTTTCTGTCTCTCTCAGAGCAACCTGTTGCTGTTGTTGTTTTCTGTTTCCAGACTCTGAGGGACCTCTGACCTTTTCCATCTCCCGTCTCGTTCAGCCTGACTTCCTGTCTGACCTGTTACACACCTGTTGTTCGTTTCTGATTCTGTCCCTGGATCTTTGTTCTGGTCTGATTTATCGCCTGCTGGTTCTGGAAGAATGTTGCTCAGATTGCCCCAGGTTGCGGTTCTGCTCAGGCGTTGTGTGGACTCACCTGCAGACTGATGGCGGCGCCGCCCTCAGTCAGCGGCGCGGCGCAGAGCAGGAGGTGCAGAGAGGAAAGGCAGCAGCAGAACAGGACGACCCGCATCATGCCGTCCCTCTGGAGCCGGAGCCGGGTCTGGAGCCGCAGGAGCAACAGAGAGGCAGGCAGCGCTCCAACGCTCCTCCTGCTCCCACACCGTTAACCCTTCAGTCCCCACAGCCAGCCAAAACGCCAGGAAGCACCAGCAGAGCTCCGAGTAACCGATCAACTCCCATTAAGCTCAATTCATTCATGAATTTATTCTGCTGTTAATAACAGATTTAATCTGCATTTTGTTCTGATTTGAACCTGGTTTCCATCACGACTCTGAACCAAGAGAACGATTCTCCTCTCTAGAAACAAGATGGTGGCGCCACCAGAAGAGCTAATTACAGGTGAGAGGATGCAGCTGGAGAAAAGAGCAGGAGAGAAGGAAGACGGCCTAGTCAAAGTCTGGGTCTCTTGCTGTGCTGTCAAAGAGCAGGAGGAGTAAAGGCAGCAGATCCCGACTGAGTCTCCAGTCTGCAGGTCAAAGGTTGCTGACTCAGGCCGAGTCTAGCTGCAGCGCCACCCAGGAATTAGACCGAGCCGAACCATCCAGTCAGATGTTAGCAGCATTTAGCTGCTGCAGCTCTCTGATGGAACCAGAGCTCCCAGTAAACCCTGACTGGGACAGAAACATCCCAGTTCTGCAGCTCAGAGCGAAAAATCAGGATTTATCCGAAATAACAGGAAAACTGAACCACCTGAACCGCAGAAACACGAATCAGGAACTTATCTGGAACGGATCAGGAACGGTTCTGAAACTGATTTAAATCCCAATTTTTCTATAATTTTTATCCTGATTTCATTCTACTTTCATTTTTCATAATTATGAATGTTTTTCTTTCCAATACTGATTTCATAAACTTGATTATTGTGATTTTAAATGGTTATAAGGTCGCTCTAACAGTTAACAGTCCTCCTCCTCATCCTGCTAACAGAACCGCATCATGATGAGGCTTCAAACAGGAAGTGGTCTCAGAGGTCAGAGGTCATCAGCAGGTTGCGACTGGAAGAGTCTCATGAAGGCAGAGAAGTGCACGTCCTTTGGCTAAGACTCACTGTTGTTTAAGTGTTGTTATCCTGCTGTTCTCCTGAAACTATCCATCCATTTTCTTACACCTTTGTCCCCAGTGGGGTCTGGAGATGCTGGTGCCCAATTCCAGTGAGACACTTCGGGCAAGAGGCCGAAATGTCTCAGTCTGTAGCAGCTCCTGAAACTAGTTTCCTGAAACTAGTTTATTATGAACACCTAGTGTGCAGGTATTATCTTCTCTGAACCACTAGGTGGCGGTCATGCTGTGGTCCTACCAGCTGCGCTCTGCCACTGAAGAAGAAGAAGAAGAAGGAAGGAGAAGCGGAACTAGTTAGCAGGAAGGCTAATCGCCTCTAGCCGTTTTTATTTTCAGATTTTAAAACTTCATTTTAATTATGGCTCCTTTAGACCTCGACAGATACGTAGAAATAGCGAAACACTGCAAATATTTACCAGAGAACGACTTAAAGGTGAGTTTTGAGTTTATGTCGAGTTTCTGGAGCGCTGGAAGCTAATGGAGCTAGCGGCTAAGTTTATGAAGGAAGAGTTTGTTCTGGTGATCTGGGTCAGAGGCACGTAATGTTCTGGTAATCTGGGTCAGAACCGATCAACCATCTGCTTCATTCTGATAACATATCAGCTGAAAATAAAAAGAACCAAAGGGCGGAGAGCTGAGAGAGGAAGCCGCTCAGAGGCTCTCCTGCAGCGGGTTAAACTGACCTGGTTCAGCTGGTTCTGGTTCTGGTTCATCACAGGAACAAAAATACAAGACAGACAAAACAATAACAGAACCAGCTGCTTTTACCTGAAGTTTACAAAACTACCATCACACAGGTTCTGAAACGGTCCGGTTCTGTTCGGTTCTCCGGACCGGTAGTTTGTCATGTTTGTGTTTCCAGACATCATTTTGTTTCTAGAACATAAAATCTGAGCCATCATATAGCAGGACAAGTTTTTCTGTTTCTAATCTGATACCAGGCTGAAGCTCTGGGCTGATAATCCGGAATAATCTGAGGTCTGACCGGAAGTGATCAGAGATGATCAGCTGACTGAACTCTCGATGTTCTCTTGAGCGCATATAAGTCGAAGCTGAAACTGGATGTACTGATCTAGATCTTTAGATCTACCTTCCCTGATCCAGACCTGAAGCTGCTGCGGCTCCAGATTATAATCCAGAATGTTTTCCTGTTTGTGTTGCAGAGATTATGTGACTATGTTTGTGATCTGCTGCTGGAGGAGTCCAACGTTCAGCCTGTAGCCACTCCGGTCACCGTCTGTGGAGATATTCACGGTCAGGTGAGTGGAACCGTCACCGGCCGCCGTTAACCGCCACCGGCCGCCGTTAACCACCATCGGCCACCGTTAACCACCATCGGCCACCGTTAACCAACACCGGCCGCCGTTAACCGCCACCGGCCGCCGTTAACCGCCACCGGCCACCGTTAACCGTCACTGGCCACCGTTAACCGCCACCGGCCGCCGTTAACCGCCACCGGCCGCCGTTAACAGCCACCGGCCGCCGTTAACCGCCACCGGCCGCCGTTAACCGCCATCGGCCGCCGTTAACCGCCACCGGCCGCCGTTAACCGCCATCGGCCGCCGTTAACCGCCACCGGCCGCCGTTAACCGCCACCGGCCGCCGTTAACCACCACCGGCCGCCGTTAACCGCCATCGGCCGCCGTTAACCGCCACCGGCCGCCGTTAACCGCCACCGGCCGCCGTTAACCGCCACCGGCCGCCGTTAACCGCCACCGGCCGCCGTTAACCACCATCGGCCTCTCATGCGTTTCCTGTTTTTATTCCAGTTTTATGACCTGTGTGAGCTGTTCAGGACCGGAGGTCAGGTTCCAGACACAAACTACGTCTTCATGGTGAGACCTGCTGGTAGACGCGGAGCTAACGCTGCATGTTTCCTGGTTCTGACCGGGTTCTGATCCGGTTCTCCTCCCGTCTCTCTGCAGGGAGACTTTGTGGACCGGGGGTATTACAGTCTGGAGACGTTCACCTACCTGCTGGCTCTGAAGGCCAAGTGGCCCGATCGCATCACGCTGCTGAGAGGAAACCATGAGAGCAGACAGATCACGCAGGTCTACGGGTTCTATGGTACCGACCCGCCACCCTGGCCTTCTCCTGACTCCATCTGTGTTCTGGTTCTGATCCGGTTCTCCTCTGTTTCAGATGAATGTCAGACCAAGTATGGGAACGCCAACGCCTGGCGGTACTGCACCAAGGTGTTCGACATGCTGACGGTGGCCGCTGTGAGTCTGTCCTCCATTTCTCTGGAGGTTCTGCTGGTTCGGTCCGGTCCGGTCCGGCCGGCTGCTGTCACTGGTTCTGATGGGGCTGAGACCAGCTGACCCGATGTGACATAGTGGAGGGTTGATGGTGTTTTAGGAGTTTTGATTCAGGAGTTGAACCCTCAACCCTGGGCTGGCGTTGCCGTTGGCAACACAGTCGGTTAGCTAAACAATGCAGACCTGAATGTCACATCCACTGAATGTTTTACCATCAATAATGGACAACAGCGCCCTCTGGTGGCGACAACGCAGCTGAGCCAGTTAACTCAGATTGACTCAATAATCAGGTAATAATCCAGATTAACAGATGGATTATCAATGAACGATTAAATCTGGAGCAGACCCGTTAAATATGATTACATTCTGCTGAAATTAGGGGAAAAATGAGAAAAAACAATTTGATAATTGGAGACAAGCAGCTGCAGCTCTGACTGTCTGATTTTCTCTTAAGTTTTTCACTTCCTGTTTTTGACGGGTTACTTCCTGTTTCAGCTCCAGATTTGAATCTCAGCTCAACCCTGATGCTTAATCTTTATGTTTTGGCTGAAGTGATAAATGAAGGATTTTCTATCTGATCTGGTGATTAATTTATGGATTAACTGCTGCAGAATCTGACTGATAGATTATTTAACCGGGTCAGAACCGGCTCCAGCTCGGAGGTGTCAGTTGTTTCAGGTTTTGGTCCGTTAGCCTCCGTCAGGTTTGGTTGTGTGAAGCTGACCTCTGCTCTGTCGGGTCCAGTTGATAGATGAGCAGATCCTCTGCGTCCACGGTGGACTTTCGCCCGACATCAAGACTCTGGACCAGATCCGGACCATCGAGCGGAACCAGGAGATTCCCCACAAGGGGGCGTTCTGCGACCTGGTGTGGTCCGACCCGGAGGATGTGGACACCTGGGCCATCAGCCCCCGCGGCGCCGGCTGGCTGTTCGGCTCCAAGGTCACCAACGAGGTACGCCCATCCGACCCGTAGAACCCGTCCCTCCCCCGCCCTCTGCTGACCCACGTTCCCTCTGTTTCAGTTCGTTCACATCAACAACCTGAAGCTGATCTGCCGCGCTCACCAGCTGGTGCACGAGGGCTACAAGTTCATGTTCGACGAGAAGCTGGTGACGGTGTGGTCGGCGCCCAACTACTGCTACCGCTGCGGGAACATCGCCTCCATCATGGTCTTCAAGGACGTCAGCCGGCAGGAGCCCAAGCTGTTCCGCGCCGTGCCGGACTCTGAGCGCGTCATTCCTCCCCGGACAACCACGCCCTACTTCCTGTAGGGGGCGGAGCCTGGACACGCTCTGCTTCAGAGGGGCGCTGACCCCTCGGCTCCCGGGTTGAGGCAGGCGGAGACGCCGGAGGGTGACCCTCAGTGGTCTCATGAAGTAGCGCCGTGTTTCCACCTCAGACCCGACGTGACGGAACCAGCCTCTGAGCCCATCCTGCTACATTCTGCCTTAAACATTTTAACTTTAATTTATTCATCTTGAGTATCATGCACACTGTTTTCATTCTCCTCTGTCTGAACTGGGATGAACTGGTTCCTCCTGGTGAGTCCTGATTCATCAGCAGAGATGCACCGATGGAAACTTCCTGTTTCTGTCTGTAGACTGTCAGATAAATCCTGGCCTCTGCTGCGTTTACAGACCATAATAAGTTGTGTTTCAGTGCCTGATCTCCAGGTCCAGTGAAATCCTCTCATCTGTGGACCAGTCGGTTCGTCCTGATCATCTGTGGCATTATGTCAGTTTCTCTGCTCTCCAAGCTGCTGGAGCTGAAACCCATTCCAGCTGTTTACCGTCTTGTAATATGAATAAAAATGAATTCACAGTTCTGAGTCGTAGTTGGTTTGACGGTGAACGTCTGGCAGAACGTCTCATCCTCTGTTTGTTTAAACATTGTTTATGTTTTACTAAAGCTTAAAACATATCAGTTGATTTTCTTTAACGATTTGAAAAAATAAAATAGAAAATTTTAGCAGAAAAAACTAACCTGAATATCTGTCAGTCTTCATGTTTCTGCTGCTGTTTGGATGGAGAACCTGCTGAAGGCAAGATGGTGAGTCTAGTTGCTATGGTAATTCCCGCCACTTCCAGGGAGCGGGAAAATGAGGGTTCAGGCAGTTCGGTTACTAGGCAGAAAACTTCAGTTCTCTTATCAGTGGAGACGCTGGGTACCGGTTCTGGTCCAGTTCGGTCCACTAAAATCCCTCCAGACTACAGTAAAAAAAAAAAGAAAAGAAATATATATATATATATACTGTCTTTCTTTGTTTCTAAGTTTTTTAAAAAGTCACTTTTTCTAATCAAGTTTCATATTTTCATTTTTTTCAGATTTCTTGAAATAAGTTGAAGTAAAACAAAGTTAATTTTTAAACATGAACGTTACAGAAACAAGAAGAGTAAAACGTGAATGTTTCGTTATATTTTCTAGAGCTTAACCTTCTGGTTTATTAATAAACATTACTGATGCTGAAAATAAAAGTGATTTTTACTTTATTTCTTGAAGATTTTCTCACAGGTTCCTCTTTATGCGTCAAGTCCGACCCGGTTCTGGTCACTGTAGAACCGGTGTTTTTCTGACCTAAACCCAGAACCACTCAGACATCACAGATTCGGTTCTAGATTATTCTGACCAGGATGAACGTCAGGAAAACATCATCTGGGTTTTGTGTTTTCTTATAGATTTATGATTCATGATGATTTAAAAGTCTCCTATATTTATGATGAACTCTGTATGGTTTTATTTAGACACAGATGGATGTATTTCAAGAGTTTTTGTGTTAATTCAGAAGATTCAGCGGATGAAAACCTGAATCATTTTATGAAAATGTTTTGATCAGATCTATAATCATTTTACCAGATACTCATGACAAATTTTAAATAAAAATCTGTTTTCTACAAAGCAATTCAAAGATGGAATAAATTACCTCAAAACAACATTTAAAAAGCCCATTTTCTTTTAAAATAGCACTAAAGTTTTATATTAAATCGTGTTTTTTTAATATAGGCTCATCTGTGTAATTTGTAAAATCTGATGTTTGATTATCTTGTGCATATTTTATGTAATTGTCGGAATGGTCTTATGAATATTTTTGTGTTTTGTCACTTAGACCCCATGAAGATTAATAACAGTGGAAAGTAACGGGAACCCAAATAAATAAATAAATAAAGTCCAGTCAGGCGGGACCAGAATCAGCCAAACGACCAGAACCAAACCAATGGGTCTAAAAGAACATTCGTAATAAACTGAATTACTAAGATTAATAACGCTTTTTGATGACATTCCAGTTGTGATGTTTTTATTGAAGCTGAGGTTTAAGATCGGCTGGTTCCCTCAGGTTCGGCGTCAATAAGAACCTTTGTGTGTGAGGCTCTTATTGTGGAGGGTTTGACCCGGAAGCAGCTAGCAGCGGAGCCGCAGAGCAGCGGCCGTCCTCCGGATTCCTCCCCCGCTCCCAGAGCCTCTCTCTCGGCGCTGACAGACAGCTCCTGTGGCTCCGCGCTGCCGGTGGCTCCAGGCGGTCCGGCCGGGATCTGCGACCCAGTGGGATGTTAGTGAGTCCGGGCTTCTCACACGGAGCTGCTCGGGGCTTTTCTGCACGGATCCGAGACAAGGAGCATCTCCGCGGTTCTTCACCACCATCCTCATCCTCATCTTCGGCTGCAGAGGTGAGAGGGAACCGGCCCGAGCGGCCGCTCGGTGTTGCTCGGCTCCAGATGTTCTGACTCCCAGGCCGGTTTAGATCCCAGCAAACCTCTGGATTCACCAACATTTCACCTCCGGAACGTTCCGCATCCTGACGGGAACAGTTTGAATTCATCTGATTCTCCATCAGCGGAGCAACTTCCACTTCACAAAATGAGGGAATTATTTAAAAAACATAAAAATCTTTAAAGCTCAGGGTGTGAGAACTGTCATAGTCTGCAAAACGTGATGATGACCTTTAACCCTAAAGTAAATACACAATGCAAAAAAACAAAATGTTACTGTATTTGTCAAATTTTCACCTTCCTAAAATAACGATCTAAATAATTTTTAAGTAATTTTTTTTCTTTTGCCTTTATCATCTTTTGACAAAAAAATAAATTCAGGAAGGAAACAAAAGTAAAAACGAGGCGAGAATTCAACCTCAGTAGAATAAAGTTTAAACTGAATCTGTAATCAGTTGGGACGTATCAATGCTGAGCCGATACTGATATCCCATATTAATACCGCTGTTATGGTTGATGATTATTACCGATAGTTTATATATTTACAGCTCCGTCTTCAGCCAAACATCCCATAATGCCCTGCAGCAGCATCACCTCATGTGGCCAAACGCCACATCAACGTCATCTGTTGATACTGATTGATTAGTGATCGGACTGTCAGCAGAACGGACTGAAACCGTCAGATCCTGACGTCATGGTGACGTATGGCGCCGCTCCAGTCCAGGCCGGTTTTTCCTCAGGAAGTTGAGTTTTCATTAAGGACAGTTCAGGTTGGTCCTCATGCAGAAAAGATTAAAATGCTTCTTTTCTGAGTTCTGTAATTAGATGAAAGGTTTTCTAAATATTATTCTGTATTTTAATGGATTTGTGTTTACTGTAGATGAATTTAGAAACAAACATATAAAGATGTTTGTTTCTTTATATCCAGTTTAATGAATTTGGAGTTTATTGACCTGCTGGATCTGTAGTGACTCTCATCTTAGATGGTTGTATCTGTGGGGATGGAGGAGCTCCTGTAGCTGTCTGTGTCGCAGTGCATCTTCAGAAGCCTCTGACTGTGGTTGATAAACTGGGCTGGAAGAGCAAGCTGCTCTAGAATCATTTATAGAACCAGACTGTGTAGATGCTGCAGATTGTTTTAGTTATAAAAATCAACACAATCTGCAGATTTTTCATGCAAGTCTTTTTATACAATATTATAAATATTAAAAAATGCAAATAACGACATAATTGAATTCCATTTTAAATAAGAAACTCAACAAACAACAACAGGATTCCTTCAGTGAACGTTGGATCATTTATAGTAACAGATTCATCTGCAGCTGAAATCCAGATGATCTGATGATTGTTTTAATAATCGATTGGATTAATAGTTTCAGCCCTAATATGCTACAAACTGTATCATTGCTATTTCAGCATATAATGATGTCATATGCTAGCATATCTAGTACTAGCTGTGCTAGCATTACCATAGCTATTCTAGCAGTAGCATAGCTATGCTACATGGTTAGTATTCAGTATCATTTATGAGTCACTGTAAAATATGGAAACGGTTATTTATGATGTGAGGAACATTTTGTCCCAGGATGTTGGACAGGCAGGGTGGGAGGACTGGGAGGACTGGGAGGACTGGGGGAAAGGTCAGCTCAAGGTCAAGTCTCGTCCTCCCAGTGGCACCAGACTGGATGAGATTCATCCTGACATGTTGAGGGATCCAGACGCTGCTCTGCCTCTTCAGGGTCAGATGGAGAACTGGGACAGCACCAGTAGACTGGCTGCCTGGGGGGACTGGGAGAACCGGGGGTCCGGTAGTCCCGCTCCAGAGGCTGATGTTCTGCCTGATGGCGCCGCCCGTCTGGTCTGGTTGTCAGAAGCAAAGCTTGTGACCGACGCTGGGGGTTAATCCAATATTCAGATTCATCAAAGTTTCTGTTTTTAAATATGACATTTTTCCAGCAGTGGACTCCTTGGTTTCCATGGTTCCCAGCTTCTTTTCTTCATGGTTCCCCTGGTGGGACCAGAGAGTCCCACCGGGACCAGAGCGTTCCACCGGGACCAGAGAGTCCCACCAGGACCAGAGAGTCCCACCAGGACCAGAGAGTCCCACCAGGACCAGAGCGTTCCACCGGGACCAGAGCGTTCCACCGGGACCAGAGAGTCCCACCGGGACCAGAGCGTTCCACCGGGACCAGAGCGTTCCACCGGGACCAGAGCGTTCCACCGGGACCAGAGCGTTCCACCGGGACCAGAGAGTCCCACCGGGACCAGAGCGTTCCACCGGGACCAGAGAGTCCCACCGGGACCAGAGCGTTCCAGTGGGACCAGAGAGTCCCACCAGGACCAGAGAGTCCCACCGGGACCAGAAAGTCCCACCAGGACCAGAGCGTTCCAGTGGGACCAGAGCGTTCCAGTCCACTGTCGCCTCGTGCTTCATGAGGCGTCCAGCCGTCTGATGCTCTGTCCTTCTGACAGGAACTAAAACAGGTCCAGATGGATCTATTAGTGACTGCTGGTTCTGGTTCTGGTTCTGGTTCTGGTTCTGGTTCCGGTTCCGGTTCCGGGTCTGCTTCAGCTGATGCGGTCTCTTTAGAGCGACATCAGAACCGTTTTAAAGTTCTGGTCCAGTCGGTCGCCTCGACAGCAGGAGCTAATCATGGCCGCCGCCCGCCGGGCCTGATTGGAGGGAATCTGGGTCAGCCTAAAAACGGTCACCACGTGATTTAACTAGGACACCTGGAGACCCGACGGCAGGTTAACATCTGACCTGCTTCTACTTATGACATCACAGATTCATGAGTTTATGAGAGTTATTATCTGGTTCATTTATTTTTAATATTTATTGCATTTTATCATCTTTTATTTTCTTTAACTCCTTATTTTTGTGTTGCTTGGACAAAGTTTTCATGTTGGGATCAATAAAGTAATATTGAAAGTTTTTATTAAATCTGAAAAAATCTGAAAAGAATAAAACTATTAAAATATTTAGAAAATGAATTCTGAAAGAATGAAGTAACAAAAACTAAAATATGAGATAATTAATAATAAAACAATATAAAGGCAATAAAATACACAAAAACTGAAATAAAGCAGATAATATCCATCAATGCTCCTTTATTTAAGATGTTTGTTGATAACAAATGAATTAATATTCAGGATGAATAAATCTAGTTAATAATACATGAAAATATTGAACATAAGTTAAACAGCTGAGTTTTGGTGAATAAAGTCAGGATGTAAAACTTCGTCTGAGCCGAATGAATCAGATCTTAACTCTTCATTTTGATCCATCTGAGTTTTCATTTCTTCCTGTTGATAATATTTCTGGTTCCTGTTGGTTCTCAGGTGTGAAACGTCATGACTGGAGCTGAGACTGAGGATGATATTCCTCTAGGAGAGCGGAAAACCGTCACCGACTTCTGCTACCTGCTGGATAAATCCAAGCAGCTGTTCAATGGGCTCAGGTACGTCCAGCATCCCGGCTCCTGATTGGCTCCTCCAGGAAGCTGCGGCCGCTTCTGGGAAAACTTCCTGAAGTTTGTCGTGTCTTCAGCACGTCAGGGAGGTTTGGTTCAGTTATCCCAGGAAAAATGAAGCTTCTGATTCTGATGTGTGAATAAATTAGCAGTTAGCCTGCAGGCTCTGCACCGAAATCACAGCGTGCGCCGCGCCGCACCGCGCCGCACCGCGCCGCGCCGCGCCGTGTGGAGCGGCGGGACGCTTCCTGCTGCTCCGGGATCTGACAGCCGGTCAGCGGGGCGGAGCAGGAAGGAAAGGCCGACCCATTCACACAGAACCACACAGAACCACAGCGAGCTGCTTCACTTCAGGTTTAATCTTTAACTGACAATTAAAAGTGAAAACATAATAATAAAGAAAGCAATAATTCAAGCAACATTCAGTTTTATACAGTTGGTTTGAAAGATGATGTTTTTTTTTTTTCAAACTTTGTTTATTTGGTTTTTAACAGGAATTGCATAGCCATACATTTACAATGTGATACATATAAAACAAACAATTCCCTCAAGTTATAAAAAAAACAAAAAAACACAACACAACGACCTCCAATCACTCCCAGGCAATAAGAAAAAGTCATAAGAACAAGGACACACACAAGAAAAAAAAATGTTTTGAAATAAATAAAAATTAAGATGCATTCTGCCACACCTAAAGAAAGTACAGTTTGTGCCCAGGAAAGTAAATATGGAACCATAAGAAAAGGAAAATCCGAGGAAAAGGACACAGGATGAGCAGACAGATACAGACAAGAAGGACTAAACTGGGACAGAATGGAAATGAACTTGACCAACCAATCGTAGCAATGGCTGCCAGATTTCTGCTAATTTGTCAGAGGAACCCCGTAGTGACATCCTAATTTTTTCAAGTTTAAGAAAATAAACAATATTCCTCAACCAGAGTATGAAAGAAGGAGGTTGTGGTGATTTCCATTTAAGAAGAATTATCCTCCTTGCAATAATGGCCATAAAGGACAAAGAATTTTCTTGGGAAGAGGAAAAGGAGACGGCCCTGAAAACACCCCAAACAAAACACTCTGGGGGTTCGGATCAATTTTTCTGCCAACCACGTCTGATATAACAACAAATATCTCTGTCCAAAAACTCTTCAGCTGGGGGCACAACCAAAACATGTGTATAAGGTTTGCATGAAAGACGATGTTTTAGTTAAGCTCATTTTAATAAAACAGGAAACAATAATGTGATCGAATAAAGAATCGTTTCATATGAAGGTTTCTTTAGCCACAGAATAATTCAGCAGGATTATAAATGTTTCCATCACAGAGAGTCAGGATGAAATACTGAAAACAAGAAATACATGAAAATTAATTCTACAGAAGATCAAATCTGAGCTATAAACCAGATTCATAATTAGTTTTATCCACCTGGGAAGTAAAAACTCTAAAATCTGTTAACCTTTTTATTGCTGAAGGTGAACTGTTGCGCTAATGAGGATTAGCAGGCTAGAGGTCAAAGGTCAGGACACTGAAAAGCCTCTAGAAACAAGATGGCAGCAGGACTGAGCAGAGGTGGGGACTCGAGTCACATGACTTGGACTCGGGTCAGACTCGAGTCGTTAAAATCACGACTTGAGACTTGACTTGAAGAAATGCTCAAAGACTCGGACTTGACTTTGACTTTCATGCCATTGACTTGGGACTTGACTCGACTTGAAGCTGTTTACTTGAAAAGACTTGATATTTTTTACTCAAAGTCTTAAAATTTAAAACACATTATTTATAAAGTGGCGTCATTAATTAATTTCACTCATTCCGTATCAATATGCGCAGACCGTCACTATGGTTTTCCTCTCTCCTTATGTATGTATGTGTACGTAGCTGCAGCACAACCAATCAAATTAACAGGATTTGGACGTTTAAAAAAACGCGGCAAAGCTACAGAGCTCAGGGAACGAAATACGAAATAACCGCTCGAATATGCTTCCGCGAGTAATTTCTTTTGACTACGTAGGTTATGAACTTTCGACTAAAAACCGAACTGCAACTTGTAAAACATGCAAGAAGAGAATATCGGATGGAGATGCCACGACGTCCAACTTTGTCCGGCATTTGAAGCTTCACAAAGATCGGTAGGTGGCGCTTTTCTTTTGCTGTAAGATAGCTGACTTTAGCTAACTTCGTGTTAGCATGTGTACTCCGGGTTAAATTGGTGATTATTTACCATAAATCCGGTCCTTCAAATGCCTCCACAAATAATGTGCACCGTGTTAGCTCAGGAAGCCGGTGGATAGTGAGCGGGGCTCCGGAACAGAAAGCAGATTCTGGACCTGAACACAGGGAACAGAGTCTCTCTGTCCCATCATGATGATGAGCCGGGTCTAGTATCATCTAAGGATGGTTGGTGTATTTGAAGACATCTACGTTGGGAACTTATATTGACAATATATTGTTTACTGCACTCAGTGCATTAAGTCAACTGTTTTTGACTTAATGCACTGACCGGCGTGACTGTCACATGTCGCACAGAACCCATTTCCAGATTTCTATCATTTGAGATAAATACATATTTTAAAAAGAACAAATGGTCTATTATTTGAATTTTATGTATAATTGCAAATTATAAAAAAAAATAAAATAAAAACGACTCGAAATGACTTGAAATTAAAGGTTCCTGACTTGAGACTTGACTCGACTTTTGCCTGTCTTTACTTGAGACTTGACTCGGACTTGAGGACAGAGACTTGGTCACACCTCTGGGACTGAGGTTAGCAAAGCTGCGTCTGGACAAAGTCCTCTGGACACCAACGTGTCCAACATGGAGACGCTGGAGTCCCTCTGGGGTTTGGGCCAAACTGGGTCACCAACAGAACCACCAACCCACAACAGGGGAAACAATGGCCTAGTTAAAGTCCAGACCTCAGCCTCCAGGGAGCTGAGCAGAAACGTCAATGAGCCGCAGTGGAAAGTGGAGTAGGATTCCTCCAGAGTGGAGAGAGACGCTGCGACGCTCCGATCTGAATCCCGGCAGGAGCAGCAGGACGTCTCCGATTTCCTTCAGGCTCAGAGGGAACAAAGATCCAAAAGAACTGCCTGAGAACGCTGCAGCGTTCCCTACGACGTTGTTCCCTACCAGAGTTCCCTACAGCAGTGATCCCCAACCATTTTATCACCGCCGGTCAAGGCTTGGCAGTTTTACTGCGGCCCGGGGGGACGGGTGGGCAGGAGGTCACATGACACAATTTAAAATTTTTGCCCCAATTTTCCCCTAATGACAATCTTAGAACGTTCCGAGTTCTAAGATTGTCGCTTGTGATAATCGTGTGATTATCCTGCCTGTGTTACGTAGAACATCGGACCGCTCCCATCTAAAATCAGACATTCAAATGTTTGATTATACAGCCTGTTGAGTTTTTACTGACTGGGAGCGAAACGCAGCCTGTTGAATGTGACAGGTAGCCAATCAGAAAGCGCGGTGACGTAAGAACGGAGGGGAATCCCAAACAGTTGACATGACAACCGAGAGTCCGGTGGACATCAGAGGTGATATGTGGAAATGTTTATTACTATATGCAAAGGTCATTTTTATATATGTTTACTATATAACATATATAAAAATGTCCCTACAATGTTCCCTCCAGCGTTGTTCCCCCAGCGTTGTTCCCCCAGCGTTGTTCCCCCGCCGTTCCCTACCCGCTGCCTCATGTGGTTCCACTCAAACCTTGTCGCTCCTCCTCTTCCTCCCGGCTACAGAGACCTTCCTCAGTACGGACACAAGCAGTGGCAGTCGTACTTTGGCCGGACCTTCGACGTTTACACCAAGCTGTGGAAGTTCCAGCAGCAGCACCGGTGAGTCCCGTCTCCCCCGCTGTGGCTCGGCTGACCGTGCGACAGGATACGGCTGGATGCGGCCGGCCACATCCAGCCGCATCCGGCCACATCCGGCCGCATCCGGCCGCATTCCGGCCACATCCGGCCACATCCAGATGCGGCCACATCCGGCCACATCCAGATGCGGCCGGATGCGGCCACATCCAGCCACATCCGGCCGCATCCGGCCACATCCACCCGCATCCTGCCACATCCGGCCGCATCCGGCCGCATCTGGATGTGGCCGGATGTGGCAGGATGCGGGTGGATGTGGCCGGATGCGGCCGGATGCGGCTGGATGTGGCAGGATGCGGCCGCATCTGGATGTGGCCGGATGTGGCCGCATCTGGATGTGGCCGGATGTGGCCGGAATGCGGCCGGATGCGGCCGGATGTGGCTGGATGTGGCAGGATGCGGCTGGATGTGGCAGGATGTGGCCGGATGTGGCCGGATGCGGCCGGATGTGGCCGGATGCGGCCGGATGTGGCAGGATGTGGCCGGATGTGGCCGGATGCGGCCGGATGTGGCCGGATGCGGCCGGATGTGGCAGGATGTGGCCGGATGCGGCCGGATGTGGCTGGATGTGGCAGGATGCGGCCGGATGCGGCCTCCCCCTCAGATTACGAGTTTGTTTTCGTGTCGACAGGCAGGTTCTGGATACCAGGTACGGCCTGAAGAGATGGCAGATCGGAGAGGTGGCCTCCAAGATCGGACAGCTCTACTACCACTACTAGTGAGTCTGGAGACCTTTTGGTCCAAAACACCACGACCTGATCCTTTACTTCCAGTAGCTCCAGTATAACCATTAGAAGTAAACTGGACCCAGTGTTGTGTTCATAAACCAAAGTCTTACAGCAGAATTTATTTTCTAAAGATGCAGATTAACTGGTGCAAAAGTTTAGAGTCACATTTTGTCAGAAAATTTATTTTAACAAACACGACCATGAAAACCAGCAGAGCACCGCTAGCTACAAAGCTGGCTACGCTAACTGTAAAGCAGTACTCCAGTGGGGCCCAAAGTGGGTCCTGGAGGCCCGGCATCCTGAATGTTCTGGTCTCTCTGGTTTAACTCACCTGGATCCAATGATGGATCATTAGAGGCTTAAGAAGAACTTTGACCTGCTGAGAAGGTTGTTGGTACCTGGGAGAGAATTAAACATGCAGGATGCCGGGCCTCCAGGACCCACTTTGGGCCCCCTGCAGAACTCCAACGCAGCATTTAGTGGAAGCTAATGCTAAAGCGCTAACTTCAGTTCACACAGCTGCCCTGGAATAACTCCAACCCTCACAAAGCAAATTTAATTTCTACATCATTTCATGTTCCAGTAAATCAGCAGGTTAAATTAAACTAGGGGAAGCTAAGTCCGCTAAATGAAAAGCTAAATGATTAGCAAGGCGCTAATTGAAGAATTAGCCTAGCTGTTAGCTGTTAGCGGATCAGATGTAGATGTAACGTGTTGATGTTTCTCCTGCAGCCTCCGGACCTCAGAGACCAGCTACCTGAACGAAGCCTTCTCCTTCTACTCAGCCATCCGCCAGCGCTCCTACTACTACCAGGTCAACAAGGAGGACAGGTCAGGCCCGGCCCGGTCCGGTCCGGTCCGCGGCGCCGTCTGCTGTAGCTCTGATGGATGGACTGTCTTTAACAGGGCTGAACTGGTGGTGAAGAAGCTCCGCTACTACGCTCGCTACATCGTCGTGTGTTTACTGCTCAACAAGATGGACCTGGTCAAAGTTCTGGTGAAGGTCCGGATGCTGATGGTGTCAGAGCACGACCCGGTCTGTGGTTCCGGTCTGGTGTTTTCTAATTTGATCCGTCTGCAGGAGTTATCGGAGGAGATCGAAGACTACACCCAGCGCTTCAACACGGAGGACCAGCTGGAGTGGAACCTGGTTCTGCAGGAAGTGGCAGCTTTCATCGAGGTAACCTCTGACCCCGGGTGACCTCTGACCGTCGCAGGCTCAGTCGGGTTCACCCTGTGTTCTGTTTGTGTGAACAGGCCGACCCGGCCGTGGTTCTGAACGACCACAACTCGATGTTGGTGACCAGCAACCGGCTGCAGGACGGCAGCGTTCCCCCGCTGGAGCAGGGCATGGTGGTCGGCCAGCTGGTCCTCGCCGATGCCCTGATCGTCGGCAACTGCAACAACCAGGTTCTGACCCGCTGGGCCCAGAACCTCACTGGGACTCGGTACCTTTGGCAGCTTTCTGCTGGTTACCTGCTGGGATCTGAGTCGTTTCACACGACGACTGGAACAAAACTGGAAACAAGTTTGTTTTTATCAGAAAACAAACAGTTTCCTCCACAAGTTGAACAGAAAGATTCTTCAGAACCGACCCGAATCCGTTTAAACCTCCACAGCAGGAATGACGGAGCAGAGAGTTTCATCCTGACTCAGTCTGACCTGCTGTCCTTAATGCTGCTGCTTCCTGCAGGTCAAGTTCAGTGAGTTGACCGTCGACATGTTCCGGATGCTCCAGGCTCTGGAGAGGGAACCCGTCAACCTGGCAACGCAGACGTCCAAACAGGCAACGCTGGTGGGTTTCTGGCTGAACGCGTTTACAGACAAACAGGTCCAATAAAGAAACAAAATGTTCATTTATTCCAACTCAAACGGTGAGAACGGATGACCTTTGACCTTTACAGGTGAGGCAGTGAAAGCTTCATCCACTTCCTGGTTTTAGCTGGTGAAGAGCTGCAGACGCCTGATTGGTTCTTCTTTCACATTGAAATATTGATGAATCTGATTACAAACTGAAATGTTTCCATGGCAACATGAAGGATTTCCTGAACTCGTTGCTCTTCGTGACATCAGCTGGTTAATGAGTAATAATCAGATTAGTGAGAACGGAGCCCTGAGGAACTCCACATAGAGCTTCCTGCTTTCTTTCTTCTCTGGAGATCAATTAACAGAATATTTTGGATCAATAATCCTGGTTCAATATTTACCAGGATTATTGCCATCAGTAGATTTTCTGATATTGTGAAGATCAATAATTCAAATCCAGATAAAAACAGATCAGTTCACAGAAAGAGTTCAGAGGTGATCAGTTCTGAATCGAAGTTCCTCCTCATGTGGGACGGTTCTGGTGTTAAACCAGTATGATGATGGTGATGATGGTGGTGATGTTGATGGTGATGATGATGGTGATGATGGTGGTAATGTTGATGGTGATGATGATGGTGATGATGATGGTGGTGATGATGATGGTGGTGATGATGATGGTGATGATGGTGGTAATGTTGATGGTGGTGATGATGGTGGTAATGTTGATGGTGATGATGATGGTGATGATGATGGTGGTGATGATGATGATGGTGGTGATGATGATGGTGGTGATGATGATGGTGATGATGGTGGTGATGATGATGGTGGTGATGATGGTGGTGATGATGATGGCAATGATGATGGCGATGATGGTGGTGATGATGATGATGGTGATGATGATGGTGATGATGGTGATGATGATGATGGTGGTGATGATGATGGTGATGATGGTGATGGTGATGATGGTGATGGTGATGATGGTGATGATGGTGGTGGTGATGGTGATGATGATGGTGATGATGGTGGTGATGATGATGGTGATGATGGTGGTGATGATGATGATGGTGGTGATGATGATGGTGGTGATGATGATGGTGGTGATGATGATGATGGTGGTGATGATGATGGTGGTGATGATGATGGCAATGATGATGGCGATGATGGTGGTGATGATGATGGTGGTGATGATGATGATGGTGGTGATGATGGTGGTGATGATGGTGATGATGGTGATGATGATGATGGTGATGGTGATGATGATGATGGTGGTGATGATGATGGTGATGATGATGGCGATGATGATGATGGCGATGATGATGATGGTGGTGATGATGATGGTGGTGATGATGGTGGTGATGATGATGATGGTGGTGATGATGATGGTGATGATGATGGCGATGATGATGATGGCGGTGATGATGGTGGTGATGATGATGGCGATGATGATGGTGGTGGTGATGATGATGGTGGTGATGATGATGGTGGTGATGATGGTGGTGGTGGTGATGATGGTGGTGATGATGATGGTGGTGATGGTGATGATGATTAGATAGCATTTATTGTCATTGAACAGAATTCAACGAAATTTCCATTGCAGCTCCCGGCAAAAGGTCAAATATATACAATAAAAATAAACAAACACACAATAATAATAATAACAATATATACAACTAAATTAACTAAAGGCACTCAACCACACCAAAGAAGTAGCAGCAGGTCCAATTATGGCAAAGTACAGATAATGTGACAGTGCAAAGTGCAGAACAATATGGCTGTGTGGGGGTGGGGGATATGTATGTGTGACTGCGAGGTTATGATATGTGTGGGAGGGGGGGGCAGCAGGGAGTAATGGCTCTGACGGCTGTGGGGAAGAAACTGTTTCTCAGTCTATTTGTTGTAGTCCGTATATTCCTGTACCGCTTGCCTGATGGCAGCGGCACAAACAGTCTGTGGCTCGGGTGGCTGGAATCCATGGCTATGGATCCAGCTCTCTTCTTGACCCGGTCTGTGTAAATGGAGTCCAGGTCTGGGAGGGGGCATCCCACAATGCCTTGTGCTGTTCTCACCACCCGTGTCAGTTGTTTCCTCTCCAGTGCTGTGCAGCTACCATACCACACAGTCATGTTGAGGCAGACGATGCTCTCGATCATCGCCCTGTAAAAGTTCACGAGCAGCCGTGAGGAAAGTCCAGCCCGTCTCAGTTTCCTGAGGAAGAAGAGCCTTTGTTGTGCTTTCTTCACCAGGTGGGAGGTGTTTGTGTTCCAGGAGAGGTCAGAAGTGATGTGGAGGCCCAGGAACTTGATGTTGTCCACACGTTCCACCACTTCTCCATCTATGAGAAGGGGAGTGTGATCCGTCCTCCTGGACCTTCTGTAGTCCACAATGACCTCCTTGGTCTTCCCTGTGTTCAGCACCAAGTTGTTGGCTGAACACCACTGAGTGAGCTGCAGAATCTCCTCTCTGTAGTGGGTCTCGTTGTTGTCTGAAATGAGACCCACTACTGTTGTGTCGTCCGCGTACTTCATGACTGTGTTGGTGGGGTGGATGGCCACGCAGTCGTGTGTAAACAGGGTGAAGAGAGCTGGGCTGAGCACACAGCCCTGCGGCGTGCCTGTGTTGAGGACCAGTGGGGACGATGTTGAGCCACTTATTCTCACCACCTGAGGCCTGTTGGTGAGGAAGTCTCTGATCCAGTGGCACAGTGAAGCGGGCAGCCCCACCTCGAGTAGCTTCAGCACCAGCTTGTCTGGGATGACGGTGTTAAATGCTGAGCTGAAGTCTACAAATAGCATCCTAACGTAGGTGTTGGGATGCTGCAGATGGGTCATGGCTGTGTGCAGAGTGATGGAGACAGCATCCTCTGTTGACCGGTTCGCTCTGTAGGCGAACTGAAGGCTGTCCAGGTTTGCGGGGATGAAGTCTCTGATGTACCTCAGAAGAATCCTCTCAAAGCACTTCATGATCACCGGGGTCAGAGCGACGGGCCGGTAATCGTTCAGGCTGGTGATGGACCTCTTCTTCGGTACAGGGATGATGGTGGAAGACTTGAGGCACTCAGGAACCGTGGCGAGCTGCAGGGACAGATTGAAAATGTCCAGAAACACTCCTGCCAGCTGGTCGGCGCAGGTTTTCAGCGTCTGGCCTGACACCTTGTCCGGTCCTGGAGCTTTGTGGGTGTTGATCCTCCTCAGGGTGGACGTCACCTGATGCTTCTGTAAGACGAGGGGCTGGTGCTGCTCTTCCAGTTGGGGTAGATGTACGGCTTCTCTGCTGCCCGCCGTGTCAAAGCGGGCAAAGAAACTGTTTAAGGTGTCAGGCAGGGTGGGGTCGCGGCTGGTCAGCTGAGTGCTGTGTTTGTAGTCCGTCATGGTTCTGATGCCTCATGATGACGATGATGATGATGATGATGATGATGGTGGTGACGATGATGGTGATGATGGTGGTGATGATGATGGTGGTGATGATGATGATGATGGTGGTGATGGTGGTGATGATGATGGTGGTGATGATGATGGTGGTGACGGTGATGATGATGATGATGGTGGTGGTGACGATGGTGGTGATGGTGGTGATGATGATGATGATGATGATGGTGGTGGTGACGATGATGGTGATGATGGTGATGGTGATGGTGATGATGATGATGATGATGGTGGTGACGATGATGGTGATGATGGTGATGGTGATGGTGATGATGGTGATGATGGTGATGGTGATGATGGTGGTGATGGTGATGATGGTGGTGATGGTGATGATGGTGATGGTGATGATGGTGATGGTGATGATGATGATGGTGGTGATGATGATGATGGTGATGGTGATGATGGTGGTGATGGTGATGATGGTGATGGTGATGATGGTGATGATGATGATGGTGGTGATGGTGGTGATGATGATGATGGTGATGGTGATGATGGTGGTGATGGTGATCATGGTGGTGATGGTGGTGATGGTGATGATGGTGATGGTGATGATGGTGATGGTGATGATGGTGATGATGATGATGGTGGTGATGATGGTGATGGTGGTGATGGTGATGATGGTGGTGATGGTGATGATGGTGATGGTGATGATGGTGATGGTGATGATGGTGATGATGATGATGGTGGTGATGATGATGATGGTGATGGTGATGATGGTGATGGTGATGATGGTGATGATGATGATGGTGGTGATGGTGGTGATGATGATGATGGTGATGGTGATGATGGTGGTGATGGTGATGATGGTGGTGATGGTGATGATGGTGATGGTGATGATGGTGATGATGATGATGGTGGTGATGGTGGTGATGATGATGATGGTGATGGTGATGATGGTGGTGATGGTGATGATGGTGGTGATGGTGATGATGGTGATGATGGTGATGGTGGTGATGGTGGTGATGATGGTGATGGTGATGATGGTGATGGTGATGATGATGGTGATGATGGTGATGGTGATGATGGTGATGGTGATGATGGTGATGATGATGGTGGTGATGGTGGTGATGATGATGATGGTGATGGTGATGATGGTGATGGTGATGATGATGGTGATGATGGTGGTGATGATGATGGTGATGATGGTGGTGATGATGATGGTGATGGTGATGATGATGGTGATGATGGTGGTGATGGTGGTGATGATGATGGTGATGATGGTGATGATGGTGGTGATGATGATGGTGATGATGGTGATGGTGATGATGGTGATGGTGGTGATGGTGATGATGGTGATGATGGTGATGATGGTGGTGATGATGGTGGTGATGGTGGTGATGATGATGGTGATGATGGTGATGGTGATGATGGTGATGGTGATGATGATGGTGATGATGGTGATGGTGATGATGGTGATGGTGATGATGGTGATGGTGATGATGGTGATGATGATGATGGTGGTGATGGTGGTGATGATGATGATGGTGATGGTGATGATGGTGATGGTGATGATGATGGTGATGATGGTGGTGATGGTGGTGATGATGATGTTCTTCCTCCAGGAGCCGAATGAGAAGCCAGCCAAGAGAGAAAACCCCCATAAATACCTGCTGTACAAACCGACCTTCAGCCAGCTCTACACATTCCTGTCGGCTTCCTTCAAGGTCAGCCTGACGGGATTCCTGACGGGATTCCTGACGGGATTCCTGTCAGGAACGACTCACCGCTTCTTTTCTTCAGTTTGTGTTAAATGATTGTAAAACCTTCTGAATAATTTCAGGTCAGGTTTCCTCCCTCTTCTCTGTGCTTCAGATTATCTTCAGTATTTGGATTTTTGTGATTTTTCCAGGAACTTCCTGCCAACAGCGTCCTGCTGGTCTATCTATCAGCTACTGGAGTTTTCCCAGCGACACATTTAGACTACGAAGGTAAAACCTGGAGCAGATTGTTTCCTCCTCACTCCTTCCTCAACCTGAACAGTTAAACCATGAAATATAATTTATTCACTGAATTACAATGGATACAGAAACGATCCACAGGTTAAACTAACCATAATCTGATAAATAATCCTGGATTATTCAGCTGGAAACAAACACATCTTCTGTGTGGAAGCAGAACAGTGAATACAGAACAGGCAGGGAGGGAAGACGTGTCCTCGTAAACCTGGACGTCTCTGAGGACGTCAGGAGGTCAGCAGGTCAGCAGGTCAGGAAGTGAATCTAAAGACGAATGAGACGGATTCATTCTGGAACCTGGATCAAGATGTTTTCTAACAGATTAGTTTTTCTTTCAGGTGAATTTTACAGGTTAAATTACAGAGGAAGTGTTGGGATGTGACTTTTCATAATAAAACCTTATATATATTGATTATGTATGGAGCTAAATCATGGCCTTAAATGTGCAAAACAGTCGTTCTTGAACTAGAACATAATATTTAAACTTGAGCCAACAATTAATTACAGTTAACATTCAGACTTCTAAATTAATCTGCAGTGAACAGATTCATTAAAACAGATTAAGATTTAGAAACCATTTAATCTGAACTCCATAAATAATATTTTTGATCTTCTTCCGGGTCAGAACCATTTTGAATGTGTCTTTGGTTCAAATTACAAGTTTTGAGGTAAAATGAACCTGGACTGATTGTTAGGGAGGCTCATGCCATGTTTTAGTTATGGTGGGACTTTAATGCGTTAAATTAAATGAATTAATGACATGGGTTTTAATGCATTAAAATTTTAATGTAAATAATTCAATAAATCTGCTACAACCTTGGTATCGTGTTTCTGGTTCGCCCAGAAATGTGACGCACAAGCGACATCCGCTAACATCGACGGAGGACGAAGTCTCACTGCCATAAACTTCAAATAGTTCAAAACTAATTTTCAGTTTCACTTCTTTTTTTTAGCAAACTGTTTGGCCCCAATTTAGCTCCATATTAGGTGTGTACACCTTTAAGACCTGCTGTAACCATGGTGACGGACACAGATTCTGCTTGTCCGTTTCTCCAGCTGATCATCAGGATGAATTCTGGTGGAATTAACTAAAAGTCCAGATTAAACCTGGATTTAATCTGGAGTGGTTCTGGTAATCCGGTCCGATCCAGATTAAATCTGGTTCTGTTGGGTCCGTTTACCCCAGCAGGTCCGTATGACTTCGGCGGCGTTCTGACCAACACCAACAGGGACGTGGTGAACGGGGAGACGGTCCAGAAGAGGAACCAAGCCCAGAAAGAGATGCACTGGTGAGTCGGATGGAGACTGGACCGGTTCCTGGTCAGAACCAGGTTCTGATGCTTGTTTCCGCCACAGCCTTCATCCTGGAGATCTGTTTCCTTTCACCCGGAAGCCGCTCTTCATCATCGTGGATTCCTCAAACAGCACCGCCTATAAGGTGGGTGGACCTGCCGGTTCTGGCCGGGTTCTGGTTCTTTCTGGGCCCGTTTTAATCCTCCTGTGTTCGATCCGATCAGAACTTCTCCAACCTGTTCGGCCAGCCGCTGGTGTGTCTGCTGTCCCCGACCGTTTACCCAAAGAGCGTCCAGGGTGAGTTTCTGCTTCGGTCTGCTGCCAGGTTCTGCAGGCTCGGTGTTCACGGTTCTCCCTGTGGTTCTGGTTCCGGTCCAGATCAGTCTCAGCGCGGCAGCCTCTTCACGCTCTTCCTGTACTCTCCTCTGCTGGGCTTCTCCTCCGTCTGCGGCCTGAGCAGCCTGCGGCGCGGCCTGTGGGAGAACGCGCAGGACTTCCTGAGGAAGGTGTTCCGGGACATCGGCCAGATGCTGACCCGATCCCGGAGCATCGGTAGGTCCGAGTGGGTCTAGCGGGTCCAATCGGGTCCGACCCGGTCCTACTGGTCCGAGCGGATGAGCCTGGCGCTGCCGGACGTGAACTCACGCTCCTCGTCTCTGCAGATCAGGCCTTCCTGCAGTTCTTCGGTGACGAGTTCCTGCGGCTGCTCCTGATCCGGTTCGTGTTCTGCTCGGCGACGCTGAGGCTACATAAGCTGTTCCGGGTGAGTCGCTGCTTCTCTGCGGAGACAGAAATGTGCAGGAAAATCAAATCGCAGTTCCTTGATAGTTCTGAATGGATTTGAAATACTCAGATTGATTTTTAATGTTTTTGCTGCTGCAGACACGTAGCAGCGACTCGGTGATGATGACTAGCATTGGCTTTAGCTGCCAGGTTGTCAACATCATGAGCTAAATGTGATTTATTAAAGGTAAAGGAACGCAGAGCTACTAATAGTCAACATTAAGAAACTAGATAAGGAGGTCAGGAAAAGTTTTAATTAAAAACAAATAAGGAGGGAGAGGGAAGTAGGTTAGCTATGCTAGCTTGACTTTGACAACCTGACCATGTAGACGTGCTGCAGAATTCAGTGTTTAAAATAAAAGGCGACCTAAACACCAACTCTGCAGTAGAGCAGCAGTTTAAATGAGCCAATCTGCTAATTTAAACAGTTTATTAATAAAAGTAAATTAAACATGAAGCCGGTTCCGGTCGGGACCAGTCGGACTCACCGCCGCCCTCTGTTGGCAGGAATCCCGGAGCTTCCCGGAGTCGTACCCGGAGCTGCCGAAGCAGGACACGGTGGAGAGCGTTCTGCTGCAGAAGCAGGTTCTGGAGCTGGCCGCCATGCTGGACGTTCAGAGCTTATTCTGGGACGATTCACTGGAGAGCTACTAGCGCCTCCGCACCGGACTCAACCAGAACCAGAACCAGAACCCGCTCTGTTCTTTCCTTTGTAGTATGAAGGTAATCTTTTGTTCGTCCCGTCCGTCATTTCCTCTGGAAGCAGGAGCGACGCTCCCGTCTGTCACCAGGAAGAGTAGTCTCAACGCGACCCGAGTCATCTCAATGTGACCCGAGTCGTCATAACGTGACCTGAGTCGTCTCCAGATGACCCCGAGTCGTCTCAACGCGACCCAAGTCGTCTCCAGACGACCCCGAGTCGTCTCAACGTGACCCGAGTCATCTCAACGTGACCCGAGTCGTCATAACGTGACCTGAGTCGTCTCCAGATGACCCCGAGTCGTCTCAACGCGACCCGAGTTGTCTCCGGACGACCCCGAGTTGTCATAACACGACCCCGAGTCGTTTCCGGACTACCCCAAGTCATCATAACGCGACCCGAGTCGTCTCCGGACTACCCCAAATCATCATAACGCGACCCGAGTCATCTCCGGACGACCCCAAGTCATCATAACGCGACCCGAGTCGTCTCCAGATGACCCCGAGTCGTCTTAACGCGACCCCGAGTGGTCTCCGGACGACCCCGAGTCGTCATAACACGACCCCGAGTCGTTTCCGGACTACCCCAAGTCATCATAACGCGACCCGAGTCGTCTCCGGACTACCCCAAATCATCATAACGCGACCCGAGTCATCTCCGGACGACCCCAAGTCATCATAACGCGACCCGAGTCGTCTCCAGATGACCCCGAGTCGTCTTAACGCGACCCCGAGTGGTCTCCGGACGACCCCGAGTCGTCATAACGCAACCTCGAGTCGTTTCCGGACGACCCCGAGTCGTCATAACGCAACCTCGAGTCGTCTCCAGACGACCCTGAGTCGTCATAACGTGACCCGAGTCGTCTCCAGATGACCCCAAGTCGTCTCAACTCAACCCCGAGTCGTCTCCGGACGACTCTGAGTTGTCACAACGCGACCCCGAGTCATCATAACACGACCCGAGTTGTCTCCGGACGACCCCGAGTCGTCTCCACTGAGCCAGATCAACACAAACATTCACAATGGGTTGTTTTATATTTATTTATTGTTGCCGTCGGTTTCGCAGTGACACCTGGAGGTTTGTTTATCAGCTGACGGGCCGAGATGCATTCAGGTTCGCTCCGTTTATTCCAGGTTCTTAACCAGATCATCTGGTTCCTCTGTGAGTCTTAGAGTTTCTCTTATTACTGTGAGTAAAATCCATGTCATTAGTTCTCTGCAGAGATAAAAGCACAAAACCTTCACAGCGCCCTCTAGTGGGACGCAGCGCTCTGGCTACAGGAGGTGAAACATTCAGAGTTTTTATTTAAGGGTCCTGAAACTCAGACAGATTCTTCACACACTGATGGATTTCAAGAATTTATTTCCCTCCGTGTTACTGGTGCACACTTTTTCCCTCCACTCAACTTTCCATTTATATGTAATTAGGGCCTCCTGGTGGAAGGCGTCAGTAACTGCCTGCTGGTCTAAACCAGAACATTCCAGTAAAAAGCCTTCTGATTGGCCGGATTTAATGATCGGCTTTCATTCGGTCGTAATCAGACGAAAATGAAAAAGCAAAAGAAATGCTTGAAATTAGTCAGATTGTGTGTAATGAATTTAATATTTAATAATATATGGAACTGAAGACGAGCCGTTTTATAAAGACAAACATTATCAGGAATAATTTGGGCTGTTTCTAAGTTTTTAAAGTCAGATTTTCAACATGTTGTCACTTCACTGACAATCTCCCAGTTTCAAACCATTTAGTTACTTTAAATCTGTGACTGAATGACAACATGGTGAAAACATGATTCTGAAAAATGAATCCTATTTTTTCCTTTTCCTACAAACTAAATAACTCAGATTATTCCTGTTGCTTTTTGTTTGTGTCTCTATAAACGTTACTTTAGTTTTTCCTCGGAGCATCTTCAGGCTGAATTATGGATCTGTCACCATGGCGCCGCAGCGCCACGCTCAGACCCGGATGTGACGGGTTCTGTGGTCAGACGGGTCATCTGCTCTGAACCTGGACCAGAACCGGATCAAAGGTCTGCTCTGGTTCTGGTTCTGGACGATTCCCAGTAGTTTGTTTTTGGATCACAGCTGATGAAAAACCAGAGTTTTATTTTTCGTCTTTCCAGTATTTATTGATATCGTCGGGGTGTGTGTGCGCGTGGGTGTGTGTGTGTGTGTGTGTGTGTGTGTTCAGTCTATGATGTTTAATATGAAGTTGGGAATCAATCGGATCATCTCGGTGACCCATAATCATTTTCCTAAATCTACATTCCGACTTTCCCAGCAGAATCGTGTTATGAATTTTTCCCTTCTACGTTCAGAAGTTGTTGGCTTGCACTTTATGAGTTTTAGTGTTACTGTTATTTAGTTTGTTGTGTTTTCAATTTCCATGTTTCTGTGGACGTTCTGCCGAGCATGCTGGCTGGTTCGGACCCGACTGTCTGGTGTTCTACATGATTCTAGTAGGAGGAGAGAAACGCGGCTTTAATCTGTAAGATAGCAAAAAACAAAGAAAAAGAGTTTTGAGCCACAACATTATGACCACTGTCGTCTAGAACTGAAACTGGTTGAGTTTGTTTCTATGGCAACAGTTCACGAACGAGTCATTTCAGATCCAATCAGTTCAGTTTGTTATTTAACGGTTAAAAACCCAGCGGAGCGTCGAGCCTCTGATCTAAAAGTTTAGATCTGAACCAGGAATCATGAGCAGAATAATTCATGTCTTTAATTCCTGGTCATAATGTTTTGACTCGTCTGCTCTTCATTGCAGCTATAAAACAAAATCTTTTCAGCTTCTGTTCAAACTTTTTACTGTTGTGATGTTTTCTGTGCTTCGGGTTTTAAAATGTTCTTTACTTTGAGCTTCGAACAAAAGAAAAGTAAAAAGTGTGAGGATGAAATCCTGGAGCTCACCCAGCAGCAGATGAAGCACTGGACTCATCTTAACTTTTGTAAATTCAATGTCAGAGACATTAAATAAGGACCACTTTTCTGTTGCTACATATCATTTTTATAAACAGCATGACTGTAGAGGTAAATAATGTTTCATGTCAGGATTTTGAACCAGATCATCTTCATAAACCTCTGAAAATGAACGAGGAGGAAACGGCGAAGAAACTGTGAAATGTTTGTTTTTGAAGCAGCTGATCTGCAGAAACATGCAGATTATAGAAATAATAATGCAGCTGGAGATGCACCAATCAGAGAGCAGGAAATCTGGATCATTCAGCCAATCAGAGAGCAGGAAATCTGGATCATTCAGCCAATCAGAGAGCAGGAAATCTGGATCATTCAGCCAATCAGCTGATGATTAAAAACTGACACTGTTTATGTTCAGGTCAGCGCAGCACGCTGTGAGGAATAATGCATTTAATTCCTCAGTTTTATCTTAGATTCTGTTTTCAATCTCAAAATGTAAATTTAAGTTTGAGCTGAGAGAAAATTCTGGTTGGTGCGTCTCTCACCTGACGCAGCTCTTCACTTCCACCCTGAACCTCATGGGATCATGTCTAGCTGGTTTCCTTGCAGCTCAGAATGGTCATCCTGTCGGTTTTGCTGTAAGTCGTCTGCAGAGCTCCGACCTGCTGACCTGCTGACCCGGAGCACACAGAGCCGCCTGGCGCCGCAGGAAGCTGCCACCCAATCCAAACGCTCGGTTTTACTTTTCTACACTCTGAAGATCCACATCATCCTGACCTGCTTGTTGTTTCCTTTGTGATTTGAGTCGTTTGGTTTGACAAAAGAACAGATGATGATCTGTCAGCATGTTTGTTTAGAATAGGAAGTGCCAAAGACTGCCGTGTCACATCCTGGCCACCATGGAGACCTTCATGTACCGACGGTTCGTTTTCTGTCGCCAGAAAGAATCAATAAAGAAAACAAGATCTGGCTTCATAAACCGCCTGGTTTGTCTTTTTACTAATAAATGATTCAGATGGACTGGAGCTGCTGCCACACAGGGACACAGAAACTGCGGTCTGAAACTAGACGGACCCGTTTGGGGTCTGGATCTACCTTGACCTGAAGACGACCCAGAGAGAAACGCTCCGCCCTGCTGATGATGGGCCGGGTCGGGTTCTGCCCCTCGCGTCCGATCCGACCTTTTCCTGACCACGCCGACACCAGGGTTCATCTGAGAGATCGGATCGGATTAGTTACAGAACCTATACTGACCCTCTGGTGTTTGAACTGGACCTCATCCATCCTGACCTCCTGCTGGAGCTGAGACCTGGAGTTTTGGACCTGGAACCGTTTGGAGGTAAATTAGAAGGAAAGAAATGTGAAATGAACCTTTTCTGGTCTGAATGGGAAACATCCCCTACTCTCTGTCACCGTACGCTCAGGCAGGTTTAAAAAGAAGTGGCAAAAGCAAAGGAGGTAGATTAGCAGAGCTTGTCAACAACTGATGGTCTCATCCAGGACAAGTTGCTGCCTGGATGTTTTACCCAAGAAAGAGTAAAAATACTTCATAAAAATAAAGCAGAAATAAAACTGCAATAAGTATTTTGTTATAAAGCGTTATTGAAGTACGTATAACTGATTAAATTTAACTAATTATTACTCAACTCTGGTCTTAAGACAATCAAACAGCAACAGTCTTCAGTCAGAAACATTTTGGTTTCAAGACTGAGCGCTACTGGAGATCCCGCCTGACTCAGCATCTTTTACGAGATTCTTGGATGATAACAGTTATGAGTTTTGACATATTTTAATTTCCATTTTCAGTAAATGAAGGATTTTTTAACCGAATAGATAAAAATCCCACATATCCAGATAGATTCATTGGGGCACAGCTGCTGTGAAGCCACCGCGGTGTCAATGGAGACTGTTGCTAAGGAACATCAGAATGCCGACTCTTGCCCAATCAGCGGTGGTGAAACATGTCACGTGTTTCAAACAGGCCAATCACAGGGAGGCTAGCTGTTGAGCTGTTATTTAGCTTGTATCCAACGGACTTTCCGTGTAAATATCAGCGTGGAGCTGATTTCTCCGGAGCAGATCAGGTTTATCTGCGGGTTTAAACGGCTGCTCTTTATTTTACTTCATGGTAAGAAACGTTTTGTTTTTCGTTTAGGCTGTAAGCTCTTATTACTGATAACCAAGCTGTTTATTCTGCCTTTTTGACTATAAATATCCAAATAAATCCAATTAACTGCAGTTACTTAGTTGGACTTTGTTTTTGGCAATTTTCAAAACACATTTTAGCGACATTTTTATTTTTCTGTGAAAATAGAAACTTTAAATCCAGTTAAAATTCGGATTTTCTTTTATTCATAACGTCTTATTATTATTTTTTCTTTGAAATTGAAAATATACACTTTTTAAAATCATTACCAGGATTATTTTAGGGTTAACCAGGTGAATCTGTCTAAAACCATGCCTCCTATCAGAGCCGGTCAGAGGATGAAGGGGGCCCCGGGCGGAGCTTCATTTGGGGTCCACTTCCTGATTCTGGCAGAGGGGGCGGGGCTTAAAACGCAGTCAGTGGTAATTGGTTTTTATTTGCTGAGGTGTTTGGTAACAAAGCAAAGAAAATAATTAAATTTGTTACTACGGCAACACAGGAATCAACCACTGATTCCATCAACTTTTTTAGTGATTTAAAATGTTTAATTGGGATCTGCTCTTATTACTTCTTTTTTAGAGGCTCAGCGATTACAAAACACACAAAAACACAAATACTGCTATTAACAAACGCTAAACACTTATCAGTCACAAAAGAAGTGTGATTGTGTCACTAAACTGCACAGTGTCATTTTATTTTCAAATGTGTTGATATTTATTGATGCTCCCATTGAACACACAGTGGATAAAATAATAAAAAATAAACAATAACAACAATATGAAGGGTTTGGTGCTTTACATCATTAATTGGAGTTTATTATGAGAATGATTCGGTGAACATCCTCCCTACCGTCCAATCAGATCTGATTTTATCCTCCTTCTCAACCAACCAGTATAAACTCGTTGTTTCCCAGAACAAAGCCATGAGGAACCTGTCCGGTTCGCCCCGGGTGCAGGTCCACGTCAGTAATGCCGAAGGGCTCTACCTGCACGTGAAGAGGACGACTCCCAGCGAGACGTCTCAGGTCAGAGGTCGCCCCGCCGCCCCTCCTCTCCCTTTCCTGTCTGTTGAGCCCGACTGAGGCGTCTCCTTTAACCCCCCTGGTTCTGTCCTCCATGTTCTCCTCAGCGGACGATGAGCAAGGACAGGTCGCCGCTCCGTCCCTCCGCCAACGTCAAAACGCGTCTTCCGTGGATTCCTCCAGGAAAGGCTTCCTACAAATGGGAGGTCAGGAGTCCCCTGGGATCCGATCGGATCTTCTTTCTGTCCTCTTTCTCAGGCTTTGTTTCCTCTCAGGGACCGACCCACTGTCTGGAGATCAAACCGCCAGAACCGGAACCAGAACTTGAGCTGCGGCTGTCCGACCTCGCCTCAGAGGAAGAGCAGCATCTGCGCAGCCGCATCAGCCAGTATGAGAAGAAGATCGAGAGCCTGATGAGCGAGGTCAGCTCTCTGAGGACCGAGGTGGGTTCCTGATCCAGTTCTGATCCGGTTCTGATCCAGTGGAGCAGGAAGACACATAATACTGCCCTTTAAAATCATCCTTTTAAACATCTGATCCAAATAAAACCAGAAATGATCCAGTAATAAAGTTTAGAAAGACTTTGACCATGTTCTGGAACCAGGATGTTCCGGTACCAGGATGTTCTGGTCGGGTTTCCTGACGGCTTCTGCTACCAGGATGTTCTGGTCGGGTTTCCTGACGGCTTCTGCTGTGTCTCCTGCGTCCAGGTGGAACACCGCAGGAAGGAGCAGGTCCTGGGCCGCAAGTCGGAGCAGCAGGACGACCCCCAGCAAGTGACCGCCAAGCCGGAGGAGGAGCTGGCCGAGGAGAGCAAGGAGCTGCAGGAGTGGAGAAACAGCCAGCTGCGGGAGTCCATAGGGAGGAAACTGCAGGAGACCAGACAGAGCAGGTACCACTCACATTATTCACTCTAGTTCTGGGGTTACTTCCTGTGTAATGGGGTTACTTCCTGTGGTTTTGGGATTACTTCCTGTGTAGTGGGGTTACTTCCTGTGTAGTGGGGTTACTTCCTGTGGTTTTGGGATTACTTCCTGTGTAGTGGGGTTACTTCCTGTGTAATGGGGTTACTTCCTGTGGTTTTGGGATTACTTCCTGTGTAGTGGGGTTACTTCCTGTGTAATGGGGTTACTTCCTGTGTAATGGGGTTACTTCCTGTGTAATGGGGTTACTTCCTGTGGTTTTGGGATTACTTCCTGTGTAGTGGGGTTACTTCCTGTGTAGTTGGGTTACTTCCTGTGGTTTTGGGATTACTTCCTGTGTAGTGGGGTTACTTCCTGTGTAGTGGGGTTACTTCCTGTGTAATGGGGTTACTTCCTGTGTAACGGGGTTACTTCCTGTGTAGTGGGATTACTTCCTGTGGTTCTGGGCTTACTTCCTGTGTAGTGGGGTTACTTCCTGTGTAATGGGGTTACTTCCTGTGTAATGGGGTTACTTCCTGTGTAGTGGGATTACTTCCTGTGGTTCTGGGCTTACTTCCTGTGGTTCTGGGCTTACTTCCTGTGTAGTGGGGTTACTTCCTGTGGTTCTGGGCTTACTTCCTGTGTAATGGGGTTACTTCCTGTGGTTCTGGGCTTACTTCCTGTGTAGTGGGGTTACTTCCTGTGGTTCTGGGCTTACTTCCTGTGTAATGGGGTTACTTCCTGTGTAATGGGGTTACTTCCTGTGTAATGGGCTTACTTCCTGTGTAGTGGGGTTACTTCCTGTGGTTCTGGGGTTACTTCCTGTGTAATGGGGTTACTTCCTGTGGTTCTGGGGTTACTTCCTGTGTAATGGGGTTACTTCCTGTGGTCCTCGTGTTCCCAGTCCAGACGGTTTTCCGAAGGATCCGGAGCTTCTCCTCCAGAAGTTGAGGGAAGCAGAAGCTGACGCCGCTGCAGCTGCTAAGCAGGTTTCTGCTCTGAAGGAATACATCTGCAAGTTGGGCGACTCGGTAAAAAACGTGAGCGGCGGCCCGGTTTGTGGTTCCGTAGCCGACCCGGCGGAACCGGAGCCTCTGATCCGTTTGGTTCTGCCTGCAGAAGATAATGTGGTCCGGTCTGGACCAGCAGAAGGAGCTGCTGCTGGGGAAGCTGGAGGCGTTCGAGGTCACCAACCGAGCCCTGCGACATCTGCTGCGGGAGCAGCGCGAGTCCCAGGTACCCAAAGTATTTACACCCCAAAGTATTTACACCCCAAAGTATTTACACCCCAAAGTATTTACACCCAAAGTATTTACACCCCAAAGTATTTACACCCAAAGTATTTACACCCCAAAGTATTTACACTTAAAGTATTCAGCAGAGCAAACACGGCAGCGGAACTGAAAACTATTTATGAGCGTTTAAATAATTTTGCTTTCAGCCTCATTTCCTCTGATTCCCCCAAATAAAGCCCATAGCAACCGGCTGCATGATGAAAATTACAAAAACTTTTCTGGTTCTTTTACTCTCTTACTTTGTGGAAATTCACAGCAAATATTTCAGGAAACAATGAAAATATTCAGAGTTATGTGGAGCGGCTCCAGGTTTAGGTCAGAGCAGGGTCACAGGTTAGTTAGAAGGGCCTAGTCAAAGTGACGGTGGTGTGATGATGTGGTTTGGTTGTGACCAGATGGAGTCCGTCGGCCTGTCGGAGCAGAGGAAGGTTCTCCTGAAGTCGCTCGCTGACATGGAGGCCTGGAACGCCGTGAGTTCACGCCTCATCCTCCCAGTCAGATGACCGGATTACATTCAGAACTGCACCTCAACGTGGTTCTGGTTCTCTGGACTCCTTAGATCAGGAGTGTATTTCAGTATTATTATCCTGATGGCTCAGAACCTGTAATCTCTCATCTCTCCTCTGGGGGGCGCTGTTTTTTTCTTTTCTTAGGTGCTGGTTAAGAAGCTTCAGGAGAAGGAGAAGGAGCTTCATCAGCTTTCCACCCAGCTGGACTCTGAGAAGGTACCAGAAACAGTGTTATAATCTGGATTATGATCCGGATCATGATCTGGATGATGATCCGGATTATAATCTGGATTATAATCCGGATCATGATCTGGATGATGATCTATGTTTGGGAACTGCAGGAGAAAGCGAGGAGGTCGGCGGATTTATCCCAGAATCTGGACGCCACCAGAGCTCGTCTGCAGGGTCAGCTGCGGAGAAAAGAGGCCAAGAACAACCGGCTCATCGTCCAGATTAAGGTCAGAGGTCACAGCCGGATGAAGGTCAGAGGTCACAGCTCCACCGGGGGTTTGGAGAGCAGCCCCTGACCCGAGGCGTGTCCCTGCAGAGCCTGGAGCGGGCGGCCAGTCAGCATCTGGCAGAGGCGGAGCAGGTGGCGCAGCAGCTGGGCCGGGCGAAGCAGGAGGCGGAGGAGGAGCAGGAGGCACTGAAACGGGCCAGCCAGGTCCAGAAGCAGCGGGCGGAGCGCTGCGAGGGCACAGCGGATCAGCTGAGCGCACAACTGCTGCAGAGGGTGGGTCCAACATGGCCGCATGGTGGGCCAGCTACACCCTGATCAGCTACACCTGATCAGCTACACCTTATCAGCTACACCCTGATCAGCTACACCTGATCAGCTACACCTTATCAGCTACACCCTGATCAGCTACACCTGATCAGCTACCTCTGTCTGCCCAACAGGAGAAGCAGGCCGCCGAGGCTCTGGCTTCAGCTGACGCCTGGCAGCGTCGACATGGAGAGGAAGCAGAGAAGAAGGGTCAGCTGGAGGTGGAGCTGAACCTGCTGACCAGGTGGATGGATGGATGGATGGATGGATGGATGGATGGATGATGGATGGATGGATGGATGATGGATGGATGGATGGATGGATGGATGATGGATGGATGGATGGATGGATGGATGATGGATGGATGGATGGATGGATGATGGATGGATGGATGGATGATGGATGGATGATGGATGGATGGATGGATGATGGATGGATGGATGATGGATGGATGATGGATGGATGGATGATGGATGGATGGATGGATGGATGGATGGATGATGGATGGATGGATGGATGATGGATGGATGGATGATGGATGGATGGATGGATGATGGATGGATGGATGATGGATGGATGGATGGATGGATGATGGATGGATGGATGGATGGATGGATGGATGGATGGATGGATGGATGGATGATGAATGGATGGATGGATGGATGGATGGATGGATGGATGATGGATGGATGGATGATGGATGGATGGATGGATGGATGATGGATGGATGATGGATGGATGGATGGATGATGGATGGATGGATGATGAATGGATGGATGGATGATGGATGGATGGATGGATGATGGATGGATGGATGGATGATGGATGGATGGATGATGGATGGATGGATGGATGGATGGATGGATGGATGGATGGACGGACAGTCAGTCGGTTGGATGTTTGGTCCAAACTGAGCTTCATGTTTTAATTCAACTCTCTGGGTCCGTCCGGTTCTGAACCGGGTCGTTCTCTGGTTCTGCGGTTCTGCTCCCCAGCCGGATTTCGGACCTGACCGATCAGCTGCAGGCCATTCAGGATTCAGGTCGGCTGGAGAACCAGGCGCTGCTGGACCGGCTGCAGGCGCTGACGGCGCAGAAAGCCGCCGCCCAGCTGGAGACCAAGAGGCTGAAGGTAGGATCGGATCAGAACCTTCTCCCGCGGTCCGGGTCCGGCAGACGCTGAGCCGTGTGTTTGTCCAGGCTGCCGTGTCGGCGGCCGACGAGAAGCAGAGCCGAACCGAGGCGGAGCTGCAGCAGGTCAGAACCTCCATCAAGCAGTGTGAGGTTCTGCTGGACAACTACAAGATCCAGGTACTGGACCCGGCCAGAACTCTGTCACAATAGGCACTAACCAGTTAACTAATTCATCATTTAAAGTGAGAGCAGTAGTTTCCATGGTGGTTTGTGTAGTTTGTCCTTAAAGAGACACAAAGATGTGATTTTCTGAAACTCCTGACTGGCTGTTTATTCCGGTTTTCCTGTTTGAGTTTAAAGATGAATTTACAGATTTCATAATCCATTTTATTTATTGCCTTGTTTACATATTTTGGATATTTGAAATGTTTTCTTCCAGTTAATGTTCTTTGGAAACTAGAGTTTGATCTTTGAACTTCCATTATTATTTTATTATCGCCAGTTTACTGTAACTGGATTTATGGCGACAGAAAGCAGAACCAGGCGCTCAGCTTGCTGCTCCGCTCTGCAGGTGGGGAACACGCGGGCCGAGGCGGAGCAGGCCCGGGCCCAGGTGGCGCAGGCGGAGCGGGACGCCCAGGCCGTCCGGGTGGAGCTGGAGAGGGAGAAGGAGCAGATCCGGCGGGAGCTGCAGGGCCGGCTGTCGGAGCTGGAGGTTCTGCCGGAGGCTCTGCGGCGCTGCCAGCTGCAGCTGCAGGAGGCGCAGGAGGAGGAGCGCAGCCGCGAGAGGCGCAACCTGGAGCTGAGCGGCAACCTGACGGAGCTGCGGCTGAAGGTTCTGCTCTCTGACCCGACAGAACCCCCGGGAGTTTGCTGCTGTTTCTCACAGTGTGTTTCTGTCAGGTGGACACCCAGGGCCGCCAAACGGACCTGCTCCGGCAGAAGAACCAGCTGCTGATGGAGGAGAACCGGCAGCTCCAGCTGAAGGTGGAGTCTCTGGAGAGGTGAGTGGAGGAAAAGCCTCCAGCTGCTGTCCTGCCGCAGCCCTGACTGCTCCCCCTGCTGGCCGACAGGAAGCTGAGCGACGTCTCCAGCCAGAACTCGGACCTTCTGACCGTCGTCTCCAAGCGGGAGAAGACCATCCGCACCAATCAGCTCTCCCTGGAAGAAAAGACCAGAGAGTGTTCGCTGCTGAGCCGGAGGCTGGAGGAGGCTGTGAATGACGCGCGCCAGCAGGTGCGGCCCACTGGGGGGCGCCGCCTGGAAACGTACACAGAAATGAACATTTAGCCTGTCACCATGTTATTCATTCATTCATAAATGTTATAGTTTCACACTTAATATTTAGTTGGATGCTAAACATTTAACTTCAGATTAAGTATTTATTTATCAGCCTAGTTAGCAATCAAAATATTTAGTTAGCAAGTTAGTTAGCTCAATATTGCTAACTAAATATTTAGCTTGTTGTTTAGTTAACAAGCTAAATATTTCACTTGCTTACTGACCATATATTTGCTTTGAATATTTAGTTTGAAGCTAAATATTTAGTTAAGAAGTTAAATAGCGGCGTGCCGTGGTGGCGTAGGGGACAGCGCCACCCACGCTTGGAGGCCTTGAGTCCTCGGCAATATTTGCCGCATGTCTTCCCTCCTCTCCTTACCCTGTTCCTGTCAGCCTGCTGTCATATCAGGGACACTAGAGCCACAAAAGACCCTGGAGGGGTAAAAAAAAAAAAAAAGCTAAATAGTTCATTTGCTAACTAGCTTTCTAACTAATTATGGTTAGAAAGCTTCCTGTCTTTAAAACGGTCTGAGCTCAGAGGTGGAATTACTTCTCCTGGTGTCGTATTTCCAGATCTCAGAGACCAGAGAACGAGCCGCCAACAAGGAGCGCTCCACCCAGACCACCATCATGGACCTGGAGGCGCAGCTGAGCCGGACCGCCGCCGAGCTGGAGCAGCTGGGCCACAACATAGAGGAGGTGAGTTCCTGGTACTGGACAGGCTACTTCCTGTTCCTGTAACATGTTACTAACCTGTGATTGGTCTGGTAGCGTGTTATAAACCTGTGATTGGTCCGGTAGCGTGTCACTAACCTATGATTGGTCCAGCAGCGTGTCACTAACCTATGATTGGTCCAGCAGCGTGTTACTAACCTGTGATTAGTCCGGTAGCGTGTTACTAACCTGTGATTGGTCCGGTAGCGTGTCACTAACCTGTGATTAGTCCGGTAGCGTGTTACTAACCTGTGATTGGTCCTCAGGCGGAGAGGCGGTACCAGAGCCGCCTGCAGGACCTCCAGGACCGCCTGGAGCAGTCGGACAGCACCAACCGCAGCCTGCAGAACTACGTCCAGTTCCTCAAAGCGTCCTACGCCAACGTGTTCAGTGACGGGTTCCTCAGCGGGCCCCGGCGCTCCCCGTCACCCGTCTGAGACACTCCTCATCGCCACGGCAACGGATACTGGAAACCAAACCAATCATCACCACATCCACATTAGAACCATAAAGTATGAATTATTTTGAGCTGCTGACTGGTTTTTCTTGTTTTACTGGTTTAACGGGTCGATCCCGTCAGTCTCCAGAAGACTGCCCCCTGGTGTCTGGTAGTGTCATGCAGCTGCTGCTGGTTTATCCTCAGCATGAGGCAGAAGCTCCTGATTGGACACCAGGAGAAGCTCCGCCCCTCTCAGTGTTACGAGAATCCAACCTTCAACTCCAGCCACAGGTTCTGGTTCTGATCCAGATGTGTATCATTCTTCGTTCTGAAGAGTAAAACTAAATGTCTCCGTCTTCAGCTCTGTATTCTGCTAACATGTCGGATTAAACGCTGCTCTGCATTAATATCTAAGGAGCTGAAACATGTGGGTCATCGTTACCTGCCAGGTGACCCGCTGCTCTGCACCAGCAGAACCAACAGTTACTGTATTTATGACGGTTCCTGAACTAAACTCACATGAAACGTGTTTGTTGTGGTTTGGTTTGAATTTTCTCCATCCTGAACAGGTCAGATGTTTGCGTTCGCTCCGGGTCAGATGATCTGCTGCCCGCCGGGTCTCATGGTGGTCAGCTGATGGATAATGCTCCTAATGTTGCTTAGCAACCAGGAAATCCAATTCACAATGGATGTTCAGAGAGCAAAGTGACTGAGATGGACAGAGCAGGATTTGAACCGGCAACCCGTCCGTTTCTGCCCCCAAAGTATAAACGAAACAATCTGAAATGTGAATCCTAAAATATACAACCATGCTGTAACAAAGAAGACTCTATAGAATTATATATATAACATAGATATATATAACATAGATACAAGATAGATGTTTTTATCTTTATTTCAGGACCAGAACAGTTATTAACATGGAGTAATATCTGTATTTGAAAACAACAAGATCATAATATATTAAAGGTGTAATTTTTATTTCATATCATAAAAGTAAGTTTCCCAAAGAGGAATAAACAATGTGTCTCTTTAAATTAAATATTATTTCCATGGCTTGGCTACGCTTTAATATGCTGATATCCAGAGATTATGGCACAAATGAAGTTTTTCCTCAACACAGCGGCACCTGAGGGGAACTAGAAGCTGTTTTTCCTCCGACAGTTTTATTTTCCACTCCTAGAGGTTTGTTTTGCTCGAAAATGAAGTCACTCCATCTCCCACCCGCCTTCGTGTCCTTCCGTCGAGCTTCGGCTTTTTCCGTACAGCTGCAGGAGTGACGTCATGCAACAGAGCGCCCCGCCCTTCAAACGAACCGTCAGGGTCGATTCTTCGGGATAGCTTCTTCTCCATTAGCTCTTTAGAAAACCTCACGGTAAGGAAATTGTTTCCATGTTTTCTGTCTGATAAACCAATGTTTCGTTTTAAAACCCATAAATTCTGCTTTTTATTTAGTGGTTTTAAAGCTGTTTGTTGGGGTTTTTCGGCCGTGACCGACAGGCTAGCAGGAGCGGGACCAGCTAACAGCGGCGGTGAAATAAAACGTTAATAATCGATTCAAAGACGCTTTATTTGCTGTATAAAGGCTAATAAAAGCGCGCAGAATATGATGGAGACTGCAGTTCCGATTCATGGGCGTGTTTTGGGTTTCAATGAGGGTTCGGATGGTACCGGGTGAAGGTTCTGCAGATTAACCCAGATTATTGGACAGATGTTCAATAAAAATAAATGGTTTCCGGTCGGAAAGGAGCCGCCCAGGCCTCCGTCCATCACACCGCCCCGTTAGCACCGCGGTTCTGCACAGAATGACGCGGATGGCAGTCCGAGCTGATACCATCAGCCTGGTGCTGAATTCCTCACCTACCAGCCAGTTTACTGGGAACCAGCCAGTTTACTGGGAACCAGTCTGCAGGACCGAGATAAGCTCGGATCTGATCTGAAACCAGCCGCTCTGATGTCCGAACCGGGTCAGAGTGGGTTTTACCAGAACCGCAGAGCATCTGTATTCAGAAAACTGCTTTAAGGAGCTGATGACTGTCCCTGCAGTAATGTAGACCAACAGCTAGGGGGCGCTGCTGCGGGTAAACTCAGAGATGCCGTCTGATTCAGAACAGAGGCGGCTCTAGAACAGGTTCACCGGGGGGCCGGCCCGGGGTGGGCAGGGTGTCCTCATGGCGGAACAAATTAATTAAACTAAAAAAATAACAGTGTAATAATATTAACTGAGCCCTGCATGTTCAGAAGAAGAACATAAATGTTACCCAGCAGCACTTGGTGATAATGGCCGCTGCCGTCTATGGATCATAACAAGACGAAGGAAGCTAGCAGACAGAAAGCTAAGTGTCAGTGCTGCTGGCTTCAGCTGCTGTTTCCCGTCTGTCTTTGCTGAATTATGATGTGATGATGTGAAAACGCTCAGGTGTGTGTCTGATTTAGTTCCACGTGTGGAAGTGGAACAAACCAAGTATTTTGGGGTGGAGATATCAGAACCGGGTCGTTCAGACTGCAGTGAAAAAGGTCGATCTGTGTGAACGCAGCGTTGGCTTCGGTTTCTGTGTGTCATCAAAATAAATTGATTTAATTTGACCTGGTGATCCAGGGTCGGTTCTGAAACTGTTTGAGTTTTTATTAGACCGCTTCAGAGCAGATGTAGCCATAGAAACCAAACAGTCTGACTGGGACCGGGCTCCAGCAGCCGGGCCTTCAGGGTAAATCGGACCTGGTTCTGATGGTCCGCTCTGTAACGACCCGGGACACTGGAGACGTTCCTGGAGAAACCATTAACTGGTTTATTCTCACTGTTTCCATGGAAACATCTGGACCAGAGGGCCTTTGGTTCTACTGTCTGGGCCCGGTTCTGACCCGTTCTGATCTGTTCTGGTCACACCTTTACTGTCCTATAGACAGTTTTAGAGCTAACTGGGATTCTTCCATCCTGCAGCATGTCGACTTTCCCTAAACCCAAACTGAAGGTAACAGCTGCTGGGTGTGTGTGTGTATGTGTGTGTGTGCGCGTGTGTGTGTGAGATGTGTGTGTGTGATGTGTGTGTGTGTGTGATGTGTGTGTGATGTGTGTGTGATGTGTGTGTGTGAACAGGCAGGAAAAACCTGGAAAATGAGACAAATCCTGGATTTCCAGGCTGGAATGAGGAATGTGTTTCCAGGCCAGCGGTGGGCGGAGCGTCTCTGCAGCAGAGGCTGGGCTTGGTTCTGCCGGGTTCTGCCCAGTCACTGCACTGCGTCTGACACAGCAGAAGGTTCTGGTTCGGAGCGGTGCGGATCAGAACCGAGCCTCAGAGGAAGAGCAGCTGAGGACAGAACCGCTCTGTGTGTGTATGCTGTGTTTCTGGGTTCTGCTGACCCGGTTCTGTTTGCTGTTCGAATGTTTCCTGATGGAGTGAAGCCTTTGCATGTGGATGAAATGTGATGTAGGTTCTGTTCTGGTCGGGTTCTGATCCAGCTGGGAAAGGTTAAGTTTTCCTCCTGTCGTCTCTGGAAACCTGCAGACCTGCTAACGTTGACAGATTCCAGAGCTAATGCTATGCTAGCAGCCATCCTGCTGTTAGCGTAGCCTTTAGCACTCATTGTTATTCCAGTGAGGAGCAGAGGTGACATCATCCTGCCGTGAGACAGAACAGCCTTCAGTTAGCATTGGTTAGCGCTGTTAGCATTTTTTAGTGCTGTTAGCATGGCTAACCTTCCTGGATGTTTTTATATCCGTATTATCTTTTCATTTAAAGAATATATCTTTAGCATTTAGCCTTCCTGTTAGCTGCTGAAGGTAACCATGGCAACAGAGGATATTGCTGCGTATCTCCTGATGTCTGGACCTAACAGAACCTTCCGAACCTTCTGGATGATTTCCACAGACTGACAATGAGACGAGGAGCTGACTGAACCTCCTCCAGGTCAACTTCCTTTGTCTCCTGAGTCACTTCCTGCCCCCCTCCCCTTCCCCCCGGCGCTCCCTGGGCGGCGCTGAAGTGGATCATTCGCTCCGCTGAGGCTCAGGGAGTGTCAGCTTGGACTTTAACATCCTCTGATTACCTCACACGCTCCTCCATTATCGGAATGTTTGACCCGGTTCTGCTGCAGTGAAATATTAATGAGCTTCCTGCTCATGTGCAGCAGCCATTAGCAGAAACCACAGGCTGCAGCCCGGAAAGTTTAGTGGAAGGAAACAGTGACGAGTTTGATGCTGAATCAAAAAGGGAGGCGTGTCTGTCTGCTGATGGGGGGTTATCTCCTGAAGCAGGGCGGGGACCTGTGGGGGGCTGTGTGTGTCTGTGTGTGTGTGTGGGTGTGTGTGTGTGTGTCTCTGTGTGTGTGTGTGTGTGTGTGTTATCAGGCGCTGCAGAGCCGAGCTGCTCGCTGATAAACCTCCTCAGACGTGGAAGCAGCTCATGTTTCCTCTGAATGGGAACAGAAAGAGCGCCTCACTTCCTGCTGGAGCCTCAGAGTTCTGCTGGCCCGGCGGTCGGTTCTGAGCGGTCGGGTCGGTTCGGCCCGGCAGGCTGAGCCCACAGAGACGCTGACCGCTCACTTCTCTTTGTGTGGGAACTCGGCGCCGCTCACGCCGGGGGATTTCCGCCCCCACCCCTCCAGGCATTCATAGCATGTCAGCTGCTGCTGGTTGCTAAGCAACGGGAAGGGAGGGGGCCGAGGGGGGGCTTTGTGTCCGGCCTTTCACTGTAGAGCCGAGGTTCTGTAGGACGGGTCCGAATTCTGCTGCTGACCAGAACTAAACTCCACTGATCCAGATCTATATGTACCAGCAGGTCCGGTTCTTGTTCTGGTTCTGGTCCGGTTCTGATTCAGGAGAACATTAAACTCTAAATCAGCTCCTTCACTGTTTTCTGTTGCTTTGTTCCCATTGGTTCAGCTCCCGACCAATCAGCTGCGTTCACATTGCAGCATCCAGTGTTTTCATTGGACCAGAACCGGACCTGTACTGCAGCTGGTTCTGGAGCAGACCGGGTTCTCATCCTCTCTGTTCCGTTTGTTGCAGAAAATGGACACGGTCGGAGTCAAAGTGCTGGAAACGGCCGAAGACATCCAGGAGCGCCGGCAGCAGGTTCTGGACCGGTACCGGCGCTTCAAGGATCTGTCCATGGTCCGGCGCCAGAAGCTGGAGGATTCGTACCGATTCCAGTTCTTCCGCCGGGACGCCGACGAGTTGGAAAAATGGATCCAGGAGAAGCTGCAGATCGCCTCCGACGAGAACTACAAGGACCCGTCCAACCTGCAGGTCCGGTTCTGACAGGAAGCGGGTCTGGCCTGGTGCCGCAGGCCCGGTTCTGCCGCAGCTGACGTGTTTGTCCTCACAGGGGAAGCTGCAGAAGCACCAGGCGTTTGAGGCCGAGGTCCAGGCCAACGCGGCGGCCATCATCGAACTGGACAAGACGGGGAACCTGATGATCACCGAGGGACACTTCGCCTCCGAGACCATCCGGGTACGTCACACAGACTCCCAGAACCGCCCCGATCCAGGCCAGCCGGTTCTGGATGCGAACGGGCAGCTTCAGATGATCCCGGTCTGATTGTTTTCCCTGTCGGGTTCAGTCCTACACTCCGTACCGGACCCAGCAGAGGCCCATAGTCACCAGCGTCAACATGGCTGAGTATATCCAAGTGTGTGTTTGGACTGGAGTGGCTCCTCTGTGTGCTTCCAGAGTTCTGACCCGGTTTCCCACCAGCCCCTTTCCACTCTTTAGTGTGACGAGCTCTCTGGTTCGGTCCGGCCCGGATGATCAAAAACAAAAACAAAACGATTCATTTCTAACGGCGAGGAGCTCAGAACTTGCAGAAACACAACCCAGTTAGACGGACCCGTCCGACACACAAAGCGGGCCGACTCGTCAGACGTAGATCTAGAGAACTCAGAGAGACTTTGTGTTTCCAGAGCCGCCTGGAGGAGCTGCACCGCCTCTGGGACCTGCTGCTGCAGAAGACCAAGGAGAAGGGCATGCGGCTGCTGCAGGCCCAGAAACTGCTGCAGTACCTGCGGGAGTGTGAAGACGCTCTGGACTGGATCAGTGACAAGGTCAGAACCGGTTCTGGTCGGAGAACTGCTCTGGGTCAGCAGAGCAGTTTCTAATAAATTTAATTGAATTCATTAGAAATTCAATTAAATTTAAATTAAATGTTATTCTTGCTTTATTACAACTTTATTCTAGTCCTTTAAAAACATTATTCTAAATCTGTTGTAGAAAAATACTTTTTAAAATAATGTTTTGTTTTCATAAAGTTTTGCTTTGGACTGAGTTTTAAACCAGCTGCAGTATAAAGATGCTTTTAGTTCAGATAACAAAGATCTGCAGCAGCCAGACAGATGATTGTAAACACATCCTGAAGCTGATGCAGCTGTGCTCGCTGTGCAGGAGGCCATTGTGACCTCTGAGGAGCTGGGTCAGGACCTGGAGCACGTGGAGCTCCTGCAGAAGAAGTTTGAGGAGTTCCAGACGGACCTTGCGGCTCATGAGGAGCGCGTGAACGAGGTGAACCAGCTGGCCGGGAAGCTGATCCAGGAGGCGCACCCGGAGAACGAGCTGATCGTCAGGAAGCAGGAGGAGGTGAACGCGGCCTGGCAGCGCCTGAAGGGCCTGGCCCTGCAGAGGCAGACCCGGCTGTTCGGCTCGGCCGAGGTGCAGCGCTTCAACAGGTGAACGCCGGAAACCTCAGGATGAACGTCTTCTCAGGTTGGACCGTTCTCTGAGCTGGGATGCTGCTTCTGTCTGCAGGGATGTGGATGAGACCATCAGCTGGATCAAGGAGAAGGAGCAGCTGATGGCGTCCGATGACTTTGGGCGGGACTTGGCCAGCGTTCAGGCTCTGCTGAGGAAACAGGAGGGTCTGGAGAGAGACCTGGCGGCTCTGAAGGACAAGGTGGGACTCCTGCTGCCCCATATTCCCACTCAGCATTCCCAAGCCTTGCTAACCCGCTTCCTGCTGTCAACCAGGTGAACACTCTGGGTGGGGACGCCGAGCGCCTGCAGCAGACCCATCCTCAGAACGCTTCCCAGATCCACCTGAAGAAAGATGAACTCATCACCAACTGGGAGCAGATTCAGACGCTGGCTGCTGAGCGCCACGCCCGCCTCAACGACTCCTACCAGTACGCACCGCCAACCAGACACACAACCAACCAACCAACCAGACACACAACCAACCAATCAACCAGACACACAACCAACCAATCAACCAACCAGACACACAACCAACCAGACACACAACCAACCAATCAACCAACCAGACACACAACCAACCAACCATCTACTGGCGGGCGCAGACCACCAGTAGATGTCTTTCTTTTGCAATTTTTTTTGTTGTTTTTGCACCTTCCTTTCTTCTTCCTCCCCTAGTTAGTTAGTTAGACATTGTCTCACTCAGAGCTTGTCCTTCTGTCCTCCAGTCTGCAGCGTTTCACCGCTGACTTCAGGGATCTGACCAGCTGGGTGACGGAGATGAAGGCTCTGATTAATGCCGACGAGCTGGCCAACGACGTGGCCGGAGCCGAGGCGCTGCTGGACCGGCACCAGGAGCACAAGGTGACACTCTTTAAAGCTGCAGCTGGTCAGAGACCAGAACCAGACATTTAGTGAACATGGATCGGCTTGTTTTGTCTCCTACAGGGGGAAATCGATGCCCACGAGGACAGCTTCAGGGCCACAGATGAAGCTGGTCAGGCCCTGCTCAGTGCAGGACACTACGCCTCCGAGGAGGTCAAGGAGAAGGTGGGAGCGTCAGATCGGGTCTCCTGAAGGCCCAGTTGATCTGTTGGTTGTGCTTTAACTGGGTTCTGTGTGTGTGCAGCTGGGGATTCTGGCCCAGGAGAAGGAGTCCCTCCTGGAGCTGTGGGAGGTCCGCCGGCAGCAGTACGAACAGTGCATGGACCTGCAACTGTTCTACAGGGACACGGAGCAGGTGGACAACTGGATGAGCAAGCAGGAGGTAAGCTGAGACACAGTCTGCAGAGATGGACTGGATTAACTGGATTAACTGGTGAACTGAACATCTCTGCAGGCTTTCCTTCTGAACGAAGACCTGGGAGACTCCCTGGACAGCGTGGAAGCTCTGCTGAAGAAACACGAGGACTTTGAGAAGTCTCTCAGCGCTCAGGAGGAGAAGATCACGGTGAGTCATCTCCAGGTTCCTCTGGCCGTCACTGATGCTCTGCAGGATCATGTTGACTCATATCTCTGCTGCATCTCCAGGCTCTGGATGAATTCGCCACCAAGCTGATCCAGAACAGCCACTATGCTAAGGAGGACGTGGCAACGCGCAGAGACGCTGTGAGTCTTCTTCTCCTTCCACCGTAGTTCTGAGCTCCAGCTGGAGGAGCTGAGTCATGGTTTATTGTTTCTCTCTGCTTCCAGCTCCTCAACCGCAGGAACGCCCTGCATGAGCGCGCTCAGGCCCGCCGGGCCGCCCTGGAGGACTCCTTCCACCTGCAGCAGTTCTTCAGGGACTCCGATGAGCTGAAGAGTTGGATCAACGAGAAAATGAAGACTGCTACAGATGAGTCCTACAAGGTCTGCTGCAGCTTCTCCTCACTCCACTCCTCTGTTTGCTTCTTCAGCCTTGTTTTTCCATAATTTATTTCATCCATCCATCCGTCAGCTTATGCTTCAATCTATCAGTTTATGCTTCCATCAGTTTATGCTTCTGTTGCCCAACTCCTCTGCTTCCACAGGACCCGTCCAACCTGCAGGGGAAGGTGCAGAAACACCAGGCCTTTGAGGCCGAGCTGTCAGCCAATCAGAGCCGCATCGATGCCCTGCAGAAGTCCGGCCAGGAGCTGCTGGACAGGAAGCACTATGCCTCCGCTGAGGTCACCGCCCGCATGGAAGATGTTAGCGCGCAGTGGAAGAAGCTGCTGGAGGCCACAGAGCTCAAAGGTAGCAGGAAAGGGGAGTGAGGGTGTTTCCATGGAAACTGAAAGGAGTGTTTATCAGGTTTGGATAAGAATGTAGAAAAAACACCTGGAGTCTGGAAAAATATGAGAATTCCAGAATTAAATCATTGCTCCCATCATACATCCAGTGAATTATAGAAATATCTACCTCTAATTCCTAGGAACGTTTGCTGTTGAAGCTCTAAAATCGGCTAATCTGGGGATTAGAGAGTAGAATTGTAGAAAGCCTTTAGTGAGGATGAAACGGTTTGAATCAGCATCTCTGTGTTTGTTTCAGGTATCAAGCTGCGGGAGGCCAACCAGCAGCAGCAGTTCAACAGGAACGTGGAGGACATTGAGCTCTGGCTCTATGAGGTCGAAGGTCACTTGGCCTCTGACGACTACGGGAAAGACCTGACGAGCGTCCAGAACCTGCAGAAGAAGCATGCCCTGCTGGAGGCCGACGTGGCAGCTCACCAGGTGACCCTGACATCCCTGAACCCACCAGGACTGCGCGTTTCCGTCTGTAGAGGTCGGATCTGTGACCTCTCCTGTGAATGTTCCCCCACCAGGATCGGATCGACGGAATCACCATCCAGGCTCGGCAGTTCCAGGAAGCTGGCCACTTTGACGCAGACAACATCCAGAAGAAGCAGGAGGCTCTGGTGGTTCGCTATGAAGCTCTACGGGAGCCGATGGCGGCTCGCAAGCAGAAGCTGTCTGACTCGCTGCGCCTGCAGCAGCTCTTCAGGGATGTAGAGGACGAGGAGACCTGGATCAGGGAGAAGGAGCCCATCGCCTCATCCACCAACAGAGGTATCAACCCCCAGAACACTGGCCGTAGAGGAGGGTGCCAGGGAAGCCATCTTCACTAATGTGCTTCCTAATTTATGGAGCAGTTAAAACTTGGTTTTTATTTTAGAGAGATAATCTGAGTCTGGAGGAATGTTGAGCTTGTAAGATCCCGGGCTGACTTTTTGGGATCAGATGCAATAATGAGCCATAACTTCCTGTTTGTCTCTCAGGTAAAGACCTTATTGGAGTCCAGAACCTGCTGAAGAAGCACCAGGCTCTGCAGGCTGAGATCACAGGTCACGAGCCTCGGATCAAAGCCGTGACCCAGAAAGGAGAGACCATGGTGGAGGAAGGTTTGTGGATTTAGATCCTCAACTTTCTGAAAGCGTTCCAGCTTCCTCTCAGGGTGCTGATGGTTTGGATGCTGGTTCTCAGGTCACTTTGCCGGAGAGGAGGTGAAGGCCAAGCTGGGGGAGTTGCACGGACGTTGGGATACCTTGAAGGGCAAGGCGGGCCAGAGGAGGCAGGACCTGGAAGACTCCCTGCAGGCCCAGCAGTACTTTGCCGACGCCAACGAGGCCGAGTCTTGGATGAGGGAGAAGGAGCCCATCGTCGGGAGCCCGGACTATGGGAAAGACGAGGATTCAGCTGAGGTATGGAAGGGTGGCAGCAGTTCGTTTGTGCCACAAAGAGACGCTGTGTTCTCACTCTCGGGTCCGGTACACAGGCACTGCTGAAGAAGCACGAGGCCCTGATGTCAGACCTGACGGCTTACGGCAGCAGCATCCAGGCTCTGAAGGAGCAGGCTCAGTCCTGCAGAGTGAGTCTGATTGTTCCGAGTTCTGATCAGATCATATCTGAAGTTTGGGTCTGTTAGATGACAGGTTGGGTTTCCATTATGAACAGCAACAAGTGGCTCCGACTGATGACGAGACTGGGAAGGAGCTGGTTCTGGCTCTGTACGACTATCAGGAGAAAAGCCCGCGCGAAGTAACTATGAAGAAGGGTGACATCCTGACCCTGCTCAACAGCACCAACAAGGTACAGAACCTCACTGGACTGGGCTTCCTGATAGGATTCCAGTGTTCTCTGTTTCTGAAGGGTAAAATGCTGGAATCCAGATCCAATACGGTCCTGGCCGTTTGGAAGTTTTTCTTTCTACAGCCAGACTGTACAAGAGATGAGAGCCATCTGATTCTCAGGCTCCAGTCAGATCTTTTTTTCTGATTATCTGACTGAAGATTCTTGGTTTGGTTCTGATGGGTTCATGGTCCAGAACAAACTGGGAAAGTCTGGAATGTGAATGTCTGGAAAACTATGGAAAAATGTAATGATGGATAGATAAATATTGGTTTTTCCATTCCTTTACTCCCTATTCCATCCATCGGTTTATGCATCCATCGGGTTATGCATCTGTCGGTTCATGCTTCCATTGGTTTATGCATTCATCCACCTCTCCCATCCTTCCTGATCCCAGCAGGAATACGACCCATGAATATTTATGTTCCGTCTTTAAAATCAGCTTTAAAAAAGAGGACTTATGAATTGGAGTCTGGAATGATGTAGTATGTTAAGGAACGTTGTATATTGATGCAGGACCCTTCAATTCTTCAGCAGGATGTCTGTCTGTATTGTGAATGTTCCTTCTGTCTGATGTGGCTTTACGTCCCAGGACTGGTGGAAGGTGGAGGTGAACGACCGGCAGGGCTTTGTTCCGGCCGCCTATGTGAAGAAGTTGGACCCGACTCAGTCGTCTTCCAGGGAGAACTTGCTGGACGAGCATGGCAGCATCGCAGCTCGACAGGAACAGATCGAGAACCAGTAAGAAACGTTTTTCCTGTCTTGTGGGCTTTCCTAACATGTTCCTCCTTCCTGTGGGATCTAACTGGTCCCACCCACTAATGACCCGGCTCCTGGTTCTGTTTCTGTCTCCTCTTCTTCATCTAACCCCTAACCTCGCCTCGCTGCGGCAGGCTCGTCACCAAGGAGCCCTGCAGCGTGTCTGTGCGCATGAAGCAGGTGGAAGAGCTGTGAGTAGGAACCGGCGTTCCGACCCGTTTCCCTGTGATCCGCAGCAGTTTAGCCTCAGATTCCCTCATGTCTGTGATCCTCCATCCTCATTTTCTATCCAGCAGCAGGATAGAAGAACATCTGTATCATCCCATCGCTTCCTCTCTTCCTTTTTCCTACCATGTGAAGCAGAAACAGGGAAACATTTCAGGTCCTGTGTTGAATGTAGATGTTCGGTACCATCCCAAACCGGTCCGGTTTACTGAGGTTCTGCTGCGTCCTTTGGTCCCGTCCTCACTAACACGAACAGGTCCTGCTGCTCCATCCAAGAAAATGGGTTAAATTCTTGGTCCATGTTGAGCGGTTCTACCAGGGCAACTACACCTAAAGTTGTCTCAGCTCTCTGGATGAGGGTGAAAGGTCAGACAAATCTGTTGTCACCACCACTTGGCAGTAAGGCCGAAACGATTCCTCAAGTGATTCGAGTTCCTCCATTATTAAAATTCCTCAAGGAAAATTTAACAAACCTGCCTCGAAGCTTCGTTAACTTATGATTTATTATTTAGCCACCGTGTTTCGGCTGGGACATTATTTGCGTTGCGCGGAGCTCTGACTTCCACCTCTAAGATGTTGACGAAAGCTAAGAGTTAGCAGCATGAGGTCCAATCTTCAAGTTCGGCCCGTGGGGATTTTATTGATTGATGATAAAAACCAATAGGCATTTAAGGATGCCTATTGGTTTTCGGGGGACCAGTAAGTATCCTTAAAATGACTGGCGCCATGCCTGGAGTACGGCAGCCTTTCTCCTCCTGGAGCTGCTGGTTCAGAGCGAACGGCGGGAAGAGCTGCAGGTATTAATACAGGTGAGCTGATGAACACGGCGGGCGGCTGAGTAGCTGATGGTTACAGTGTAAGTGTAGCTTTACGGACGAACCGCACAATAAATTTTATATCATCCTGGTCTGAACAAACGGCTGGCGGAGCGTCGTGGCGGTTCATGGCTGTAGACGAGTTTCTGAGTGTGACGAACGAAGATGTCAAATCCTGATGTTAACAAGGACACAAAGGCTAGAAATGGCTGGATAAGTCAAGTCCTGTCACGTCTCCTGGTTTGGCAGAGAAACCACCGTTTTTCACCCTGTTTCTCGCTGTGCTTCTTTATTAGCATTTTCCCGTAAATATTCCGTATTGCTCCCCATGTCGTCTTTGGTTCGTTCCTTTTTTCCCCCAGACTTTCGTCCATCTGAAGCTTGTCAGGTTATGGGGCAAGGTCAGAGTTCATCTATTAAACTGACTGGAGATGAATACATAAACTAAAATCTGGAGCATAGACATTTTTTATAAGCGTATTTGTGAGCCTCTTTATTATTGAATTGAATATAATTTCAGGTCTCTGTATAACTTTTCTTCAGGTTAACTTAGAAAATGAGCTGTTATTGTTACAGGTTAGTTTTCTAAACTACAGAAAAGTTATTGTTAGAGAAGCTCAAATATGACAAATTGGATTGATATTGACATCTGATAGTAACACTGGTGTTATGATAGATTAACCAATATTTTATTTGATCAATTTTTTAAATCCAATTACTCAATTAATTGTAAGAATAATCGATAGATGACTCTATTACTAAAATATTAGTTTCCAGCAGCCCTACCTGGCCGTTATGGTTTCACTTCCAGAAATATGTGAAGGATGTTCCAGGTAAGGCTGGAGCAGGAAGGGGAGCCGCTGTTGTTCCTGCATGACTCACATCAGCTTCTCCTCAACGTTCCCGTCGCTCCACCTATGTAGGATTTTAAAAGTACGAAATTTGGAGAAGAAACTTGTAGGATCTTTGGTGTCACAGCTGTAAAAACTATTCCTGAGTTAAATGGGAAAAGATTTTACTGGAGAAATCAGTTCAGACTGTGACGTGTTTCATGACGGATCCTGGATCCAAACTGAGGATAACAGAGTTGAACTAAGCATCAGGTGTTAGATGCATGATGTCAGGATCGCCGCTCCATGCCAGGTGTCCTTGTGTCCGTCTCCCCTGGTCGTGGCAGCATGTCTGTCCGGTGGCGTCCCTCCGGGTCTCTCCGCTGACGCTTCCCCTCTGTCCCAGGTACGGCACGCTGCTGGAGCTGGGGGAGAAGAGGAAGGACATGCTGGAGAAGAGCTGCAAGAAGTTCATGTTGTTCCGCGAAGCCAACGAGCTCCAGCAGTGGATCCACGAGAAGGAGAGCGCCCTGACCAACGAGGAGGTCGGCTCCGACCTGGAGCAGGTCGAGGTTCTGCAGAAGAAGTTCGACGACTTCCAGAAGGTAACGCCAGAGCAGAACCAGAACCGAGCCTCCCAGCCCAGGTTCCGTCCAGGTTCTGATGTTTGTGTTCTGCCCGCCCGTCCAGGACCTGAAGGCCAACGAGTCCCGGCTGAGGGACATCAACAAGGTGGCGTCGGAGCTGGAGTCTGAAGGCCTGATGGCGGAGGAGGCTCCCATGATCCAGGCCCAGGTGAGCTGCACCTGTGCTGTCCGGGTGACGACCCGGCTGCTGGTTCCGTCTGACCGGGTTTGTGTCTTTGTGTCTGCAGCAACAGGAGCAGCTGGGATCCGCTCCGGGAAAGGTCCGGTTCTTCCCTGTCCTTCACATCTTGCTGGTTCCGCCTGAGGAAACCCGATGAGTTAATCAGTTTTTCTGTGTTCGACAGGACGAGTCTGACTCCAAGACGGCTTCGCTCTGGAAGGTAAGCTCCGCCCACCAGCTGCTTGGTTCTGGTTCTGCCATCAGTCCGATCGCTCTGACTGATCCCAGAGCCGTTGCCATGGTTACTGCCCTCACCGTATTAATCTGAAATGAAACGGTTCAATCGGCCAATCGCTCCTGACTGCTGTGGTGTTTGTTTTTCTTGTTTGGTTGACCTTTGACCTCAGACCATACGACTGGGTGTCCAAACGACGGCTAACTTTAATACCATCAAGGTAAGACCCGACTGATCCAAACCCGTCCTGCATCGTCACCAGAAACTAACCCGTAGCTCCGCCCCCGGCCGCCTCTGTCCTTATTTGGTCCTTCCTGTTGGTTCTGTTCTCACCCTGCAACCCGTCCTGTTGGACTCCGTCTTCCTGTTTCCTGTTTGCTCCTGGCTGTCAGCAGAGTCTTCCTGCTGTGCTGTGATTGGTTAGAGACCTGAGAAATGTTCCCACCTTCAGCCTGTTCATGTTCTCATTATGAATGAATTAACGTGGATTTTATGTGACAGAATAAAGATGAAGAAAATCTGCAGACTGAAACTGAGAAGTTCAGTTTTCAAGTCTTACCTAGATTCTCTGTTAGGTTTAGGTCTGGCCTTTGACTAGGCCATTCTGACATTCCGGTTCTTCTCTGATTAACACTCAATAATTCCTGTCCTGGTTGATCTGCAGGTTCATCTGTTGCAGTGAGAAATGAATCATATGATAGATTAAAATGAGATAATAATAATAATAATATTATTATTTAAAGGCCATTTTGTTAATCATGATCCGTTTTATTTGGTTTTGCTGATCAATATATAAACATGATTGCATCATCACTGTGCTGAATATTCAGATCATAAATTACTGCTGGATGATGGATGTTAAGAGTAAATAAAAAAGCGTTAGCATTGTTATGCTAATGCTAAGTTTAGTCTGACAAACGTCACATTACCAAAGTGTCAAAGGTCACAGAGCAGGAAGTTCTGGCTGATATCATCACCAGATTCTCTAACATCATGCAGCTTTAGTTATAAATCATTTATATTTCCATTTTATTTCTTGTTTTTTATTTTATATATTTAAAGTTTCTTCCAGTTCCAACGTTTAGAAACGATACAAAATTTAAATGTGTTGATTTATTGAGAGACTTTCATCATTTCCTGTTGATATAATTCCTGAAAATAGAAGAACAATAAATCGTTTATCTGAATAATTTAACTATCCAGTTATGATCCGCCCTGCGTGTAGAACCAGAACCTCCCGACCCGCTCTGTGTTCTGTCACATTGAACCCGTTAGTGTGTCTGGAGGTGGTGGGTGTGAATACTTCCCAGTCTGAGTGACGCAGTGGGACCATCCCAGTCTGACCAGTGGCTGTTTCCTGCAGGAGCTGAACAACCGCTGGCGCTCGCTGCAGCAGCTGGCCGAGGACCGCAGCAACATGCTGGGCAGCGCCCACGAGGTGCAGCGCTTCCACAGGTAACCCCGCCTCCTAACGCCCCGCCGGCCAATCAGAGACCGGCGGCAACACTGAGGCGTGTCACTTCCTCTCAGGGACGCCGACGAAACCAAGGAGTGGATCGAGGAGAAGAACCAGGCGCTGAACACGGACAACTACGGCCACGACCTGGCCAGCGTCCAGGCGCTGCAGCGCAAACACGAAGGCTTCGAGAGAGACCTGGCGGCGCTGGGCGATAAGGTCAGGACCCGCCGTGACCCCGGCGACCCCCCGGGTGACCCGCTGCCCCTCCGGCCTTCACGCAGGCTGCTCCTGTCTGACAGGTGAAGTCTCTGGGCGAGACGGCGGAGCGTCTGATCCAGTCGCACCCGGAGGCCGTGGACGACATCCAGGAGAAATGCACGGAGCTGAACACGGCGTGGAGCAGCCTGGTGGGCCGCGCCGACCAGCGCAAGGAGAAGCTGGGCAACTCCCACGACCTGCAGCGCTTCCTGTCCGACTTCAGGTGGGCGACGGCGAGGACACGGACCGCTGATCCGTTAATCTATCGATTCTGCTGACGGTTTCACTCATTCTACAAGTGATCTAGTGGCTGAAGGACTTTATCATGAATATTAAAACAACTGTAACGATTTCTAGTGTAGCTGGATAGTGGGAACCAAGGCCCGGTTTAGTGTTTCCATTTTGAAAATGGTCAGAATCTGGACCGACCCGGTTAGGATGAGCTTTCTCCCTCTGCAGGGATCTGATGTCGTGGATCAACGGGATCCGAGGCCTGGTGTCGTCCGAGGAGCTGGCTAAAGACGTGACGGGCGCCGAGGCGCTGCTGGAGCGCCACCAGGTGGGCGGAGCGCCTCCCTCCTGCGGTAAGCTGCCGGTGCGGTTCTGGTGACTGACTGTGGGCCTTGCAGGAGCACCGGACGGAGATCGACGCGCGGGCCGGGACCTTCCAGGCCTTCGAGCAGTTCGGCCAGCAGCTGCTGGCGCGCGGCCACTACGCCAGCCCTGACATCCAGCAGAAGCTGAAGGCTCTGGACCAGGAGCGCGCCGACCTGGAGAAGGCCTGGGTGCAGCGCCGCATGATGCTGGACCAGTGCCTGGAGCTGCAGGTGAGCCGGGCTCCGCTTGGTACCGCCGGGCCTGGGCCGGCACCCCGCTGACTCCTCCCTCTCCTCGCCCTCAGCTCTTCAACCGGGACTGTGAGCAGGCCGAGAACTGGATGGCGGCGCGGGAAGCCTTCCTGGCCAGCGACGACAAGGGCGACTCGCTGGACAGCGTGGAGGCGCTCATCAAGAAGCACGAGGACTTCGACAAGGCCATCAACGTCCAGGTCAGTGACCCGCTGGAGAACCGGCTCAGAACCGGTTCTGAAGCGGTTCTGAACCGGTTCTGAACTCGCTGCAGGAGGAGAAGATCGCCGCCCTGCAGTCCTTTGCTGACCAGCTGATCGGAGCCGATCATTACGCCAAGCCGGAGATCTACAACCGCCGCAACGAGGTTCTGGACAGGTGAGCTGCTTTCCAAAATAAAAGCCTCGTGTCCAGGTTACAGGAAGAACTGGTACCAGGTAACTGATGGAGCCACAGCGACTTTAGGTCAGAATACAGGAAGCAGGTCATTCTGCCAGTCTTTCAAAATAAAGATCTGTTGAGCTCCAGAGCCTCTGGACTCCTGCTGCTGAGACGCCGTTCTGAGCGGATCGGAAACGGCCCCAGGACGGTTCTGGATCAGGATGGGTTCCTGTTTTCCAGGTGGCGCCGGCTGAAGGCCCAGATGATCGAGAAGCGCTCCAAGCTGGGCGAGTCCCAGACGCTGCAGCAGTTCAGCCGGGACGTGGACGAGATCGAGGCCTGGATCAGCGAGAAGCTGCAGACCGCCACCGACGAGTCCTACAAGGACCCCACCAACATCCAGGTTGGTTCCGGTTCCGGTTCTGCTCTGAGTGTCATCCTCCCTGTAATCCCGTCTGAACGCCTCTCTCTTCTATCCTCTCTAGCTGTCCAAGCTGCTGGTAAGTTTAGTCGTGTCGCTCACTAACCAGCAGACGGTGGTCCGTTTGTCCCGTTTGGCTTCTTGTGTAGATCCGAGCGTTTGTCCTTGAGTTCAGGTCGTTGGTTCTGCTTCCAGTCTAGATCCATGGAGGAGCTTTAAGGCTGCTTCAGACGTTCTCAGAACCGTCCTGAAGGTTCTGCCTCAGCCCGGTCCAGAGAACCAGACTCAGACCTCTGGACTCGTGTCCGGTCCAAACTAAAGTGGACGGACGGACGGATCGGAACCAGAGCCACACCACATGTTGCGTCGTCGTCCGGGTTGTCGTGTTGTCATGGCGATAAATGTTTGCCTCATGTGGTGCGGCTCTCCCGTGAATCCAGTCGGTTCTGACCCAGAAGCAGCTTGAAGTGACTCTGTGTGTTTTGGCTCCATCCTCAGTTCTGTGCCGATGTCGTTTTGTCCTCCGTGTCCATAAATGTCCTCTGTGTCCGTAACCACGTCCCGTTAAAGTCCCAGAGCGTCCGCCGTGAACGGACCGGGCCGAGCGGATCGTTCTGACGCTGTGTCTGTGCCGCCAGAGCAAACATCAGAAGCACCAGGCGTTTGAGGCGGAGCTGCACGCCAACGCCGACCGCATCAAAGGAGTCATCGACACGGGGAACGCCCTGATCCAGAGAGGAGCCTGCGCCGGCAGCGAGGACGCCGTCAAGGTGACCGGACCCGACATCCGACCCAAAACACTGGATCCCAGTCACTCTGTGGGATGGTTCAGGAAGTCCGGTCTGTGGGTTCTGTCTGCAGGCGCGGCTCAACGCTCTGGACGAGCAGTGGCAGTTCCTCGTCAACAAATCAGCAGAGAAGAGTCAGAAGCTGAAGGAGGCCAACAAGCAGCAGAACTTCAACACCGGCATCAAGGACTTTGACTTCTGGTTGTCTGAGGTGAGGCTCTCTGGTCTGAGCAGGAACTCTGGGCAACACGCTCAGCGCTACGCTAAACATCCTGATGATGTCTCCGCAGGTCGAAGCTCTTCTGGCCTCCGAGGATTACGGCAAAGACCTGGCTTCAGTCAACAACCTGCTGAAGAAACACCAGCTGCTGGAGGCCGACATCTCTGCTCACGAGGTACGGTGTTGGTTCTGTTGGGCAGAGGTCCGTTTTATCAGACGGGAATCGGATGAACAAAGGACAGGATGTAGAAAATGTTTGGCGTGACCCTTGTGGCTCCCGCAGGACCGTCTGAAGGACCTGAACGGCCAGGCCGACAGCCTGATGGCCAGCAACGCCTTCGACACCTCGCAGGTGAAGGACAAGCGCGACGCCGTCAACGGCCGCTTCGCCAAGATCAAGAGCATGGCCGCCGGCCGCCGCGCCAAGCTCAACGAGTCGCACCGCCTGCACCAGTTCTTCCGGGACCTGGATGACGAGGAGTCCTGGATCAAGTAAGACCTGGAGCCTCTGCTCCTCAGGGGATCTGGTGACCTTCACTGACCTTCACTGACCTCCACTGACCTTCACTGACCTCCACTGACCTTCACTGACCTCCACTGACCTCTGCTCCAAATCCCTCAGGGAGAAGAAGCTGTTGGTCGGATCGGAGGATTACGGACGTGATTTGACGGGAGTTCAGAACCTGAGGAAGAAGCATAAGAGGCTGGAAGCTGAGCTGGCAGCGCATGAGCCGGCTATCCAGGTACGACCTCCTGACCTCTGACCTCTGGGGTCAGTCAGGAACAGCAGATGTTTCTCCTGACTTTGGGATGTTGTTGTTCCTCAGTCTGTGCTGGACACCGGGAAGAAGCTGTCTGATGACAACACCATCGGTCAGGAGGAGATCCAGCAGAGGCTGGCCCAGTTCGTGGACCATTGGAAGGAGCTGAAGGATTTATCTGAAGCCAGGTCAGAGGTCACGAACCCGGAGAGCCTGAGCTCCTGGAACGCCTCTGAAGACGTTTGCTTCTGGTTTCAGAGGGAAGAGGCTGGAGGAGTCGCTGGAATACCAGCAGTTTGTGGCGAACGTGGAGGAGGAGGAAGCTTGGATCAATGAGAAGTTGAACCTGGTTGGAAGCGAAGACTACGGAGACACGCTGGCGGCGGTGCAGGTGACTTCCTGTTCCTGTCCGGGTCACTTCCTCTGATCCCACAGGCGTTGAACTGCTGCCGTTTTCCTCCTCAGGGCCTGCTGAAGAAACACGAAGCGTTTGAGACGGACTTCACGGTCCACCGGGATCGGGTCGGCGACGTCTGCGCCAACGGAGAGGAGCTCATCAAGAAGGTCCGCTCCTGAGTCCAGAACAAACCGGTCAGAACCGCTTTCCCCGCAGCACGATGACCGAACTCTGCTCTGCTCCCTTCAGAACAACCACCACGTGGACAACATCAGCGCCAAGATGGCCGCCCTGAGAGGGAAGGTGTCGGAGCTGGAGCGGGCGGCGGCCCAGAGGAAGGCCAAGCTGGACGAGAACTCGGCGTTCCTGCAGTTCAACTGGAAGGCCGACGTGGTGGAGTCCTGGATCGGTACTGACCTCCAGAACCAGAACCTCCTCTGGTGCTGGGTGGGATTGGGCGTGGCCAGAACCAGAGCCTCGGTTCTGGAGTCTAGCTGGTACACTGCAGTTTACAGAACCGGGTTCTGAACGTTGTCCGTCTGTTCAGGTGAGAAGGAGAACAGCCTGAAGACCGACGACTACGGCAGAGACCTGTCCTCGGTCCAGACGCTGCTCACCAAGCAGGTGGGTTCTCCTCAGAGCCTCCGCTTCTCCTTCTGTGTGACCCCTGACCTCTGGCTCCGCCCTCTGCAGGAGACGTTTGACGCCGGCCTGCAGGCCTTCCAGCAGGAAGGAATCACCAACATCACGGCGCTGAAGGACCAGCTGCTGGCCGCGCAGCACGTCCAGTCCAAGGCCATCGAGGCGCGGCACGCCGCCCTCATCAAGCGCTGGAACCAGCTGCTGTCCAACTCGGCGGCGCGGAAGAAGAAGCTGCTGGAGGCGCAGGACCATTTCCGCAAGGTGGAGGACCTCTTCCTGACCTTCGCCAAGAAGGCCTCGGCCTTCAACAGCTGGTTCGAGAACGCCGAGGAGGACCTGACCGACCCGGTCCGCTGCAACTCCCTGGAGGAGATCCGGGCGCTGCGCGAGGCCCACGAGGCGTTCCGCTCCTCGCTGAGCTCGGCCCAAACCGACTTCAACCAGCTGGCCGAGCTGGACCAGCAGATCAAGAGCTACCAGGTGGCGTCCAACCCCTACACCTGGTTCACCATGGAGGCCCTGGAGGAGACCTGGAGAAACCTGCAGAAGATCATCAAGGTCCGGATAGAACCTCTGGCTCCGGTGGAACCGGGTCGGCCCGGCGTGACGGTTCTGGTTCTGTCTGCAGGAGAGGGAGCTGGAGCTGCAGAAGGAGCAGAGGAGGCAGGAGGAGAACGACAAGCTGCGGCAGGAGTTCGCTCAACACGCCAACGCCTTCCACCAGTGGCTGCAGGAGACCAGGTAGGGCCGGTTCCGGTCCAAACTAAAACTCTGGACCGGCTTGGATCCGGTTCTGGTGACATGTTTTGATTGGTTAAATTCTGCTCAGCGCTGCTGTATTTTCTGTAACCAGCAGGTGGCGCCTCAAGCGCCTCAAGGCCTTCGTTAGCCGGCCATGCTAACAGCAGCTAGCATGACGAAGGGTCATGCTAGCTGCTGTTAGCATCACAGGCTACAGCAAACATGAGTCTGAAACGCTGCAAAGGAAAATTATTCACACCTTTTGGAAACACAGACACGCTGCACTTTTCAGTTCAGGATCGTTTTCCCTTCCAGTTCTGAAACATGTCGGCCATGATGCTGCCACCGCCTGGCTGGACAGCATGCGGTCACCATGGCAACCAGGCTGCTGGTTTAAAAATGAAGAATCTTCAAAATCTGGTTGAAAAGTTTTTATTTTATTAGAGAAACTTATAAATAATAAATCTGTTAGTTTATTAAAAACATTTCAGTTTTACATCCAATCAACAAACAGGATTTATCTGATAAAGAAGCTTATCATGCTTATCGCTGGAAAGTTAGGTGGAAGGAAAAACTCTGGTTCTAATGTGATTTAATTCCTGTATTGATTTATTTTGATGTTTTTCCAGGTTTTCCTGATCCGATCCACCTGCTGTGGTTCTGATCCGGTTCTGTTGCCGTGTTGCTAACCGCCTCTCTCTCTCTCTCTCTCTCTGCCGCGGCGGCTCATCCAATCAGGACGTATCTTCTGGACGGGTCAATATCTCCTCCTCTATGAATGTGTGATGATGATGATGGTGGTGGTCTTCCTCAGCTTGACGTGTCCTCTTCCTCCTCCTCTTCCTCTCTGATAGCTTAGCGTACCGTCGGGTTTTCTGTGTCTATCAGTACCAAGTAGCCGATGATCTTTCTGGAAGGTTGAGCTGGTTCTGGTTCTGCTTCTGATCCACTCAGTTCTAAAACCACCATTTTGGGTCTCGAACCGCTCAACACCTCCCTGCTAACTAAGCCCACCCCCTGTCAGAACCCGACCCGGACCTCAGCTCATCGACCCTGTCTGGACCAGAACTTCTCCAGAGGTTCTGATTCAGACCGTCCTGGAGCTGAGGTTCCGCTCCGGAGTTCTGGTTCCGCCCCACTAACAGCTGCTGCATGGTTCTGGTGTTTGGAGTGGATGTGTGCTGGAATGGAAATGTTCTGGTTCTGATCCGATCTCTCACGGGTCCTCAGGTCCTGCATGGTGGAAGAGTCCGGAACCCTGGAGTCTCAGCTGGAGGCCACCAAGGTGAGCAGCTCACACGCATTCATACCGACCGGCCGGCGGTTCTGACCCGGTAGCGTGACCTTTGACCCGATGCGTCGGCAGCGGAAGCACCAGGAGATCCGGGCGATGCGCAGCCAGCTGAAGAAGATCGAGGATCTGGGGGCGGCCATGGAGGAAGCTCTGATCCTGGACAACAAATACACGGAGCACAGCACCGTGGGGCTGGCCCAGCAGTGGGACCAACTGGACCAGCTGGGCATGAGGATGCAGCACAACCTGGAGCAGCAGATCCAGGCCCGGTACGGCAGAACCGCAGATAACAGCTGCCATCGTCAGCTAAAGGCTGCTAAGACTAGCTAAAGGCTGCTAGCGGCTGCCATCGTCAGCTAAAGGCTGCTAGCACCAGCTAAAGGCTGCTAGCGTCAGCTAACACCAGCTAACTCCCTGTCCTTAAAGGTTCTCTCTTCATGTTTCTGTGCAGATTTTGACATTTTATGTAAATTTGACCTAAACCGTCTCAGTGCTGCCCTCTATGGGCCACTGCAGTTGAATTCCCTGTTGGTTAAAAAAAAGACCAGTGACTCAACTCCTATTTTGTTTTTCATAAAATTGTTAGTCGCTACATTGGTCTCTAGTCGCTTTTTGAAAGTTGCAATTTGTCACGTTCCTGAAAAAGTTGCTGGATTTGACGCTAGTCACTTTAAAAAGGAAACAAACGGATTAGTGGCTAATCTCTCTGCAGAAGTTATGATTTGTCACTAGATTTATGGCTGTTGGTTTTATTAGTGATGGTCTAACAGTTTCCAGCTGGCCCAGTCTGGCCCCGCCCCTGAGAGCCTTCTGGCCCCGCCCACTCCGTTTGGGGGCGGGGCTAATGTCCACATTAATGACCAGAAGAATGGCTAATCTGTTGCTGTTGTTGCAGAAACACGACCGGCGTGACGGAGGAGGCGCTGAAGGAGTTCAGCATGATGTTCAAGTAAGCTAGCAGAATCAGAACCGGGCTGTGTGTTCCCGGGTCGGTTCTGACCTTTCCTGGTTTTGCTCCAGGCACTTCGACAAGGAGAAGTCGGGCCGCCTGAACCACCAGGAGTTCAAGTCGTGTCTGCGCTCGCTGGGCTACGACCTTCCCATGGTGGAGGAAGGAGAACCCGACCCGGAGTTTGAGGCCATCCTGGACACGGTGGACCCCAACAGGTGGGCTCGGGTTCTAGTTCCGGAGCGGCTCGGACGGCTGCGGTTCTGCTTCCTGACCGGTCCGGTTCTGTTTCAGGGACGGGAACGTGTCGCTGCAGGAGTACATGGCCTTCATGATCAGCCGGGAGACGGAGAACGTCAAGTCGAGCGAGGAGATCGAGAGCGCCTTCCGGGCGCTGAGCGCCGAGAACAAACCCTACGTCACCAAGGAGGAGCTGTACCAGGTGGGTGCGGCTCCGCTCCGGCCCGGTTCCGCCTCCGGGCCCGGCTCACGGTTCTGTTCTTCCTTCCAGAACCTGACCAAGGAGCAGGCCGACTACTGCCTGTCGCACATGAAGCCGTACCTGGACAGCAAGGGCCGCGAGTTGCCGTCGGCGTTCGACTTCGTGGAGTTCACGCGCTCGCTGTTCGTCAACTGATCCCGCCCCCTTCCCCGGCGGCCAATCAGAGGCGTTCCCCGCTCACCCTAACACACCTGGCCGATGCATGTCTGACTCTAGAGCCGCTCACCACGTCTGTCCTATTTAACTGCTTGTAGTGAAACTTTTAAACTGTGTGCTTCAATAAACGCTACTGGTTACCACTGGAAACCGACTCTTTATTTCCCAGTTAGTCCAGTACAGAAACCTGATTGGCTGCGAGGCTGTCACTCTGCCACCTGATTGGCTATCTGCTCCAGCTGCAGGCTCTCTGAGGGTCTCTGCTCCGTCAGCTCCGAGCTGAGCCGCCAGATGCCGACCGACCCGTCGGACCGACCCGCCGCCAGCAGCCGGTGGTTCTGGCTGTTAAAGGCCAGGCAGGTGGCGGTCCGACCCGGAGCGCCGTCCTGGATGGTTCCGGCGGGTCTCAGGGACTTCCGGGCCAGGTCGAAGATCTGGACCTCACCTGGAGAGCAGAGTTCAGTCAGCAGCCGGTCGGGTTCGTCTCCAAGCTGCTGGTTCCGGTCGGGCTCACCTGGCCCGGTGGCGGCGGCGAACACCAGCGGCCGGCTGGGGGACCACTGGACCTGGAAGACGTAGGAGTCCGAAACCCGGACGGACAGCAGCGGGTCGGCCTGCAGCAGCGAGCGGACCTGGACCAGGCCGTCGGTTCCTGCGCTGGCAAACAGGTTCCTGCAGAGACGAGTCGGGTCAGAGAGAGTCACCGGAACGCAGAGTCCGATCAGTCCGGGTCGGGTCGGTACCGGTGGAACGGCGAGCAGTGGATGGAGTGGACCGGGCCGCCGGACGGCCTGAAGGAGAACACGGCCGGAGCCCTGGGGGTCACGCTGCGACCTTCAGAGGTCACGGCGGCCGGCGTCTGGGAGGAGAAGGAGCACCGGAGCAGCAGGCCGCCTTCGGACCCGACCAGGAACGTGTCCGGGTCCCACGGAGACAGAGCCGTCGCCGTGACGCCCACCGTGCTGCCGCCGCGGACCTGCAGGCAGAACCAAACCGGGTCAGAAGTCATCAGCGCTCAGCACAACGCTGCTAATGCGCTAACAGCTAAGCTAAATAAGTTTTAGCGTAGCGCTTTTTGCTAACTTAGGAAACGTTTAGCGCACTTAGCTTCCCCTACATGAATGTTTCTGCATAATGAAGCAATAATTTACTCTGCGGTCCAGTTGGATAAAATTAAAGTTTTTTACTTTAAAAATTCTTTAACTAAACGTTTATATACATGCTCTTATTTTGAAGTCTGTTCACATAGCTGATCCATTTCCTCTTTTTCCTCTTGCAATAACTTTATTTAAAACAAAAAGAATAACAGGAACAAAATGAAACTGATCCAAACATCTAAATACAATCTGGCTTAAAATAAGAGCGTTAGCGTTAGCTTCCAAATTTAGCTGGTCATCAGAACCAGGAAGGAAAGTCTGGATCAGGACTTTTGTACCAGAACCAGAGTCCGGAGTCTGGTTTGGTTCTGGTCTCACCTTCATCCTGCTGCTGTGGGGAACCTGCTGCTGTACAAAGGCGTACGCGGCGACCAGAACCATCCTGCCTTGGTCCGGGTCCACCGTCCACAGCAGAACCCTGCCTCCAGAACTGGAACTCAGAACTCCAAACTCTCCTTTCTTCTCCAGCGGAACCCAGAACACCTGCGAGCAGAACCGGGCCGGCGCCACATCAACACAGCAGAACCATCAAAGCTTTATTCTGGTTCCACTGGGTTCTGGTTCTGCTGGGTTCTACCTGATACACCGGCTCCCTGTGGCTGTCTGCTGACATCCCGGTCTGGGCCAGAACTGGGTCCTGAGTCCGGCTGGTGTCCCACACCACCACCTCACCGTTGTACAGGCCTCCTGCAGGGACACACAGACCGGTGAGTTCTGGTCCGGGCCCGGTGGTGCTGAGGCGTCCGGTTCTGGTTCTGTGGACCTGTGATCAGCGCGGGCCGCTCCGGGTGGCAGCACACGGCGGTAACGGCTGCAGGAACGTCCAGAACCAGGTCCGGCTGTTTGGGCCTCAGGCCGCGTCGGTCCAGGTTCCACAGGCAGACACACGACTTCTGGTTGGTCCAGTCTCCGTCGTCGGTTCTGTTCGGGGAAACGAGGACATGATGGAACCGGGCCGGTCCAAACGGGTCAGAGTTACAGAAAAATGAGATTCCTGGTCGGAGCCTGGAAGGGAGGCGGTATTTATTGGAAGCTAACGCTAATGCGCTACACCAACGCGGCGTTCTGCTGAAAATCCCAACAGAACCTATAAAAGTGAGTTTTTGTGCTAAAACTAAATGATTTTCCAGGTTTGAGGCCCGGAGTGGAAACGTACCGACCGTAGGCGCAGGCGATGACCGACCCTGTGCAGCTCCAGGACACGGCGGTCACATGGAGGCCTTGTTCCTGAGCGCCGGGATGTTCAAGCCTGTGGAGATGGGAAACCTGCAAACATCACAGCCGTCAACATTTTCCACTAATGTTCCTCCATATAATCCAGATGCAAACAGGACAGTCAGGACCTGAGGGAACCAGTGAAACAATCCCAATCTCACCAGTTCCTCATTTCTTGTGAGACTTTGATTTCTCAAGGTTTTTTGGTTTTTTTGGCCAATCAGGGCTTCCGTAAATATGTCAATGTTAATATGGAAGCCCTAAAGAACACACAAAAAATATTGTTTTTAAAGACTTAAATCCTCTTTGGTTTTCTGCAAGTTAAAAGAAAGATTAAAAAAGTTACTAAAATAGTTTTTTTCACTTCAAGGAATACTTTTTTTCCCCAAAAAAAGCGAGCAAAAAAAATTTGTGAAGTCCAAAAGCAAAGTTTTCAAATGAAACTTTCTGACTATAAAAACACAGAATCATAAGCTAATAATTTTTTTAAGAGTCAAATTTCATTAAAGTAAAATAAAGTCTGAAGACAAAACAACATCTTAGGAATATTCTTATTTAGAACTTTTCTTTCCCTGAAAGGCGAGCAAAAAAAAAAACAAAAAACAGTGATGCACAAAATCTGACCAACTTTTCAATCAAGTCCTTCCTGTCCTCTTTTGCCTTTCGGGCTTCCATAGTTGTTGGGTTTTTGCCTTTCGGGCTTCCATATTGTTGGGTTTTTGCCTTTCGGGGCTTCCATAGAATTTCTGAAGGTTTTATTTCTGCTCACCTGTTGGCTTCTCTCCTCCCAGTTTGCCCGGAACCCGTCAAAAGCGTGACTCCTGGAGTTCTTCTCCAGCTCCCGGATGAGCAGCTCCTCGACCCGCCTCAGAAAATCCACCAGCCCGGGTGGATCAGAACCAGAACCACTGAAGACTCGCTTCGGGTCCATCTGCTCCTGTGGTTCCGTCTGGGTGAACCTGGAGGTTTTGGACCCGGTCTGGACTCCAGCATGCTCTGTGGTCACAGCGGGGGTCTGACAGGCTCTCTGGAACAAACAGAACCAGAACCGGGTCACGCAGAACAGAACCAGATGAGCATCTGCTGTGGCTGACCTCTGAACTCTTACCGACTCTTGCGCCCCCTGCTGGGATTTCCTCCACACTGACTCCACGCTCACAGAGTCCAGATCTTCATCCGCGAACATTTTCACGGTTCTGGTCTCAAAGTTTCGCCGGATTCAACCAGAACCGAGCCGGAACAGCCTAAACTCTGCCTCACGCTGCGGCGGCCATTTTCAGCGAAGCCAGTGTCACCATGGTGACTGCCTTACCAGATCACGTGATCGAAATAAAGACCCGGTTCGGTAAAATTATGAAATAAAACAGGAAGCCGGAGATAATTGAGCTCAGATTATGGAAGATAAATCAGTTTAAACTCCAAACGAGAGGAAACAGAAACGTTTCTTCAACGTCTCTGTCTAAAGACGTTTAAACAGAACCAGGCCGCTGAAGACGCTGCGTCATTTCCGCTTCTCGAAGCAAAACTCTCCGAACTAAATCTGAAATAAATGATGCTAAAAATAACTGAAGATGCTTCCAAGAAAAAAAAATACTAAATTAAAAATTAACACAATTTTTAAAAATCTACAAGTAAAACATTAATAAAATATTAATAAAATATTAACTCTCCAAAATGAAAAATAAAAACGGCTCCAAACTGAACTGCTTAAATGGTATAATTAATGTAAATACAAAATGAAAAAGGACGACATGAGCTTCTAAAGAACTTGAAAAAGGAAATTATTTTGGGATTCAACAAACCTGTTTCTGATTTCAACTGCCGCCGCCGCCGCCATATTGGTCAGGGCCTCGGTGATAAAATGGGTTTATTTACCCAATTCAAGAAAGATGGAGATCAGAAACATTTGGAGTAACTTAAATAAGTTTTATCTAAAAAATGTTTAATTGTATCTCTGTCGTTATGTTTGGTTTGCATTTGAATATTTGAAGCTGTGGTTCTTCGTTCCTCCAGGTCTGAATCTTTTTGTCTGGATTGGACTGATTTCATCCTGCAGAACCTTCAGCAACAGAATCTATTAATCCAGTCTGTCAAAACTTTCCATTTCTGTTCATGTTTGAAACATTTCTACCAAAATAAAGCCAAACCCAGAGCGGCTGTAAAACATTTTTATTAAAACACAAACATCCCAGGAACGGGAACAGGGACGGCGTTCCAGTAGGAACCAGTTCCCTTCAGGACAGACCTACTGGTTCAGGTCCAGACTGGGAGGCGGACCGGAGCCACTGCTGGTTAGAAACCAGTTCATGAGCTGATTAATGCTGACGTCACATTTTCACCTTTTGTAACAATCATTTCCAGAAGTGAGATTTTCCCAGAATGTTCCCCGTCCAGAACCAGAACCAGCAGCCCTGGTTTGGACCTGCTTCCCTCTACAAACTAATAAAACTCAAACTTTCTCCAGCAACACAAACTGAGGCTCTATTATTTAACCTTTGACCTCTGACCTGCTGCTGTGTCACTACGACCAGAACCGGATCGGACTTTAAAAACGGTTTAATGAAATAAAATAAAATACCCAGCAGTGATCAGGTCAAACCCAGAGAAGCTTTTGAACGTTATGACATTTTTATTGGCTGAAACCTTTAAAATGTTGAGGATTTTTCCTGAAAGGTCAAACCAGGTTTTAAAAATGTTTTAATTACAAAGATTAAAATGTCTGAAACTGAAGTTTTACTGGTTTTCATGTTGAATTTGCTTTGAACTGAAAACTTTTTATTTTTAGTTCTTTTGTTTTGATTCTACATGATTTTCCTCATTTTCCATAAAATTAATAAACAAAATAGTTTGAAACTTTAAACTACATCTATATTTGTAGATCTTTATTATAACTGTAAAACATAATTATTATAAAACTTGATAAGCTTTTATTCTGAAGGGCCCTGTAGGTTTTACGGTTCTATAAATAAATTTTATTAGTTAATTATGAGAATAAAAACGGCTCTTTGGACTGTAAAGCCCCTGGGTCAAAATGGCCTAGTCAAAGGAAACAGTAGCTGATTTTCAGACCTTTGCAGAGGCAGAAAAATGAGAAAAACTGGTTTGATTTATGGCTGCAGAAAACCAATGATCAATAATCATCACCGATCATTTTATTCCACTTCCTGTTGCTCAGCTTTTGTCTGTCACAATAAAACATTAATGTTAAATAAAACATTAATGTTAAATAAAACATTAATGTTAAATAAAACAATATTAAATAAAACATTAATATTAAATAAAACATTAATATTAAATAAAACATTAATGTTAAATAAAACATTAATGTTAAATAAAACTGAATCCATTAAAATGTTTCAGGCATTTTAATCAAAAACTGTCGACCAAATTAGCAACATTTCAATCCAAACTGTTGGAAATGCTACATGTTAGCATTCAGATGCTAGTTCAGGCTAGCATAGCTTCTCCAGGTTCCTTCAGGACAGACCTACTGGTTCCAGGTCCAGACTGGGAGAGGGACTGGACCGGTCCGGTACCAGAAACATGAACAAAAGGTTCCAGGAGGAACTTTGGTTTTAAAGTTTTGGGCCTGATCAGAATGTTCTGGGTGTGAAAACTCATCCGGTTTAGCCCAGCGGTTCTCCTTTGGCTGCTTCCCCGGTTCCGGTCCGGTTCTGACGGGTCGGGTTAAATAACCAGAGGCAGATTCTGTGAGGCAGCGGCGCTGCTGTGCAGATAAAACAGGTTTATTATGGGATGTCTGTGTCAGTTACTGGGTAAACTGGTCCAGTGTGTTTATGGGTTTTAGATCTTTGTCCTCTGATTGGACGTTTGGTTTGAGCCAATCAGAGCAGAGCTGGTCACATGGTACAGCAGCTCCACTCTGCTCTGGATCAGAACTTCATTATGGGCTTAGTGAGTCAGACCCTGATCCCGTCTCCATGGCAACAGGCCCGTGGTCGCCGACCCGCCTCACTGGTCCAGCAGGACGGTCCGGAGCCGGTCCTCCTCGCTCACGGTTACCGTGGCGATGGCGCCATCGTTGAACTCGAAGGACGTCCCGCCGTCCACCACCATGCAGGCGTCCCAGCACCGCGAGCGGACGCACACCCTGCAGGAGGAGCAGAAGAAGAAGCTGCAGCGTTCACTGCTTCCTGTCGGCGCCAGACGGCCTAGTCAAAGCACCGACCTGCTGGCGAAGCCTCTCTGCCGGCTGCTGGAGAACACGTGGTTGCTGATTGGCTCCCTGACACTGTAGAAGAGGCGGGGCTCGTCTGGGGCGAACACCAAGGACGCGTTGTAGTCATCGGTTACTGGGCCAGAACCAGAACCAAATGACATCAGAACCAGAAAACATCAGAACCAGAACCAGAACTCGCTCCGCTGGATCAGAAACTCACCTTTCCCTACCAACTCCCTGCTGAGCGGGAGATCAACTCCGGCCTGAGACATTCCTGCAGAACAACAGAACATCAGAACCGGGCCGCTTCGCTCAGAACCGGGCCGCTTTACGTACCGATTCTTAGAACCTCCTCCACAGACTGTTCAGCCAGTTTGTTGATGTTAAAGGACCTGAAGAAGAAAAACTAAAAATAGTTACAACTTAAACAACAATAATCATTTATTTATTCTGAAGTTTATTGATAACTGATCGTTAAACGTTAGAGGCTGAATTCTTTTCTCAGGTTCTGAACAACGCAGGTCCGGTAGGAGGGAAATAAACCGGACCTTTTACAGAACCGGTTAAGAACCGTTCGGTTCTGAAGAACTGCTGGAAACGGCTCAGTTAAAGTTTCAGAATGAGGTCCCGGTTCCGGTCCGGACTCACCAGGCCTTGGACCCGGTTCCGGTGCACACGCTGAGCCCGGAGCTCTTCTGCTTCTCCCAGGGCCCGCCGTCCACAGAGATCTCGTAGTAAGACGCCCTATGGAGGAAGAGACGGGGAGTGAAGACTTTTAGCTGGGCCCTGTGGTGGAAGAGAGTCAGCGTGAGTTCTGGACGGACGTGCGGCCGGCGGGACGGGTCGGGTCGGGCCGGGCCGGTACCTGGAGGACAGAGACTCCCCGATGAAGATCTCGTTCAGGCTCCGCACCGGCAGCAGGCTGGGCTTTGAATAGGCCGGGTGCAGCGCTCCCGCTCCTGAAACGAGGCCCAGAGACAGACAGTTACTGCCAGAACCGGGCCTCCGGAACCAGAACCGATTCCTCTGAGCGACGGTTCTAATGGGTCTTCCGGTTCAGTGAGGCGTACTCTGCTGCCGCTCCACGGTGCTGATCCGGTGGGCCCGGTTGTGTTGCTCCAGGCTCAGCTGCTGCTCATGCAGGTCCACTGGGGTCGGGTTGATCCCGGTTCCCTCCAGGTGAAGCCGGAGCCGCTGGCGCCACAACCACCTGGACACAACAGAACAGCTGGGCCCGGTTCTGATGGGGAGGCTAACAGCCAGCGTTAGCTACAGGGAGGCTAACAGCCAGCGTTAGCTACAGGGAGGCTAACAGCTAGCATTCCCAGGTTGGTCACTAACTGTATCGTGAGAAACGATAGCTGTAGCGTCACATTAGCTGCAACGACTCGTTCTGTTGACAATGTTTTTTGTTTTTTTACCCCTCCAGGGTCTTTTGTGGCTCTAGTGTCCCTTATATGACAGCAGGCTGACAGGAAACGGGGAAGGAGAGAGGGGAACACATGCGGCAAATATCATCGGGTCCGGGAGTTGAACCCGCGACGAGGACTGAAGGCCTCCAAATACGGGTCGCGCTAACCGCTACGCCACGCCGTTGCAATGTTAAAATGTTAAAAGTTTCCTTTACAGAAGAAAATACAAATGATGACTGACCAGCCTAGATATGCTAATTGTTAGCTTACCAAATGCTAATGCCAGCTAGTATTATTCTTCTCATTAGCCAACACCGGTTGCTTAGTTACCGTGCCAGCCTATCACTAATCAGATCAGTGGTTTCTGAATAGATGTGGCCTCTGCTGATCAGGAGTAGCAGCTAGCGTTTAGCTGCAGACTGAACTCTTCATCCTCCTCCTCTTCCTCCAGGTTAAGAGGATCTGGACTGAACAGAACCTTTGTTGGTTCTGTTTCTGCTCATCCTGGGATTAAACCTAATCTCACCTGTTGCTTCTTAATCCAGCTGCCTGAATCTCTAGATTTACACACCGAGACAAAATAATTCACACCAACTGAAGGTCAGACGTAAAACCTGAGGAAACTAACAATTCCTGGTTTACAGAGGAAATCTGAAAAGTGTGGCGTGCTTTTACCTCCAGTCCCTCTGACTCGTCCGAGGACTCTGCAAAGGTGAAGCTCTGCAGACGTTTGAAGCTGGCAGAGACCTCTGGGGCAAAGGCATGCCACACTTTCCAGCTGGTTTTCTAGGAAACCATGAATCATCTTCGCTCCACTTCCTGTTCCAGCCGGAGCGATGAGCTGCGTTCGCTAAGCTCAGAGCCTTTAGCCTGATCTCTGCGGCTAAGACCAGCTGAAGCTCTAAGCCAATCAGAGCAGCCGACCCGGCGTGTCGACGGCGGCGGCAGCATGGCGCTCTGCAGCGCTAAGCAGAGGATCAACGAGTCGCTGCCAAGTCCTGGGACACGGCAGCATGTGACTCGCTAACCTGTCCTTAACCAGCTGGAACGCAGGTAAACACGCACCTGAACTCACCACGAGAATCAGGTAAATACGCACCTGAACTCACCACGGCAGAGCCGCTCCAGGGCCTCTGGGAAGGCGTGGGTGTAGCGCACCGGCAGACACAGGTGACCTTCTGACCTGGTGGAGAGACGGCCAGGTGAAGCAGGTGATGCAGGGGGCGTGGCTTAACCAATGGGGGCGGGGCTTACCTCTCTGGGTCCGTGTTCACCCCAACGACCGGTTTGTCCTTGTTCAGAACTTTACTGGCCACCAGCAGCATCGTCCCATCACCTGGACCACAAACTGTTATCAGAACCAGAACCAGAACCAGAGACGCTCTGATCTGCATTTTAAGTTCATGTTTCATAAACAAGCAAAGAAAACATGAACCCAACATTAGCAGAACCGACCCATGACCCAGAGGCCCGTTCTCAGGAGAAACCGGACCTCCAGATACAAGACGTTCTGCAGGATTTGACCCAATAATTCAGTGATGCTGCAGGATCTCCTGTAGCAGTCAGTGTACCAGCGGCCTCTGACTGTAATGAGTCTCCACAGTCAGCCCGTGTGGGGTCAAAGGTCAGGGGTTATTTCAGCTATTTAGACGCCAACCAGCTGGACAAACAGGACCTTGTTGCCATGGTTACACATTATTTCTGTCTGAAGGTTGAAGATACAGAAATCCTTCCAGCTTCGTCCAGAACTCAACAAGTTCAATAAAACTAAAGTTACATAAAGAGAATAATTAAACTTTATCTCTGGAGCAACAGCGACGCTGAGCTCTGATTGGTCACCAGGACCAGATGGGCGGAGCTTACCTCCAGCAGAGACTATGGCGTCGGCCCACCGGACCACTTCCTCATCGTACTCCCCTCTCCTCACCACCCGCACCTCCATGCCGGCGCTCCTGCAGACACATGAGAGCTGCAGGGCAACGCAGCAACATGCAGCAACATGTAGCAACAACAAGCAGCAACAACATGTAGCAGCAACATGTAGCAGCAACATGTAGCAACAACACGCAACAACATGTAGCGACAACACGCAACATGTAGCGACAACACGCAACAACAACATGCAGCAACATGTAGCGACAACATGTAGCAACAACATGTAGCAACAACATGTAGCAACAACAAGCAGCAACAACATGTAGCAGCAACATGTAGCAACAACATGTAGCAACAACATGTAGCAACAACAAGCAGCAACAACATGCAGCAACATGTAGCAACAACATGCAGCAACAACAAGCAGCAACAACATGTAGCAGCAACATGTAGCAACAACACGCAACAACAACATGCAGCAGCAACATGCAGCAGCAACAAGCAGCAACATGTAGCGACAACACGCAACAACAACATGCAGCAACATGTAGCTACAACATGCAGCAACAACATGCAGCAACATGTAGCGACAACAAGCAACAACAACATGCAGCAGCAACATGTAGCAACATGTAGCGACAACACGCAACATGTAGCGACAACACGCAACAACAACATGCAGCGACAACATGTAGCAACAACATGTAGCAACAACATGTAGCAACAACAAGCAGCAACAACATGCAGCAACATGTAGCGACAACAAGCAACAACAACATGCAGCAGCAACATGTAGCAACAACAAGCAGCAACATGTAGCGACAACACGCAACAACAACATGCAGCGACAACATGCAGCAACAACATGCAGCAACATGTAGCGACAACAAGCAACAACAACATGCAGCAACAACAAGCAGCAACAACATGCAGCAACATGTAGCGACAACAAGCAACAACAACATGCAGCAACAACAAGCAGCAACAACATGTAGCAACAACATGTAGCAACAACATGCAGCAACAACAAGCAGCAACAACAAGCAACAACAAGCAGCAACAACAAGCAGCAACAAGCAGCTGGACTCACTGCAGGCTCTGGACGATGTGCTCCACGTTGCTGGTGTGGATGTTGTGGCGCTCCAGCAGGCCGCTGTAGCTGGAGCCCTTCATGGCTAGCTGAAAGAAACCAGAGGTCAAAGGTTAAAGGTCGAAGTGATGGAGCCATGGAGGTTTTGTTCTCAGCTGTCAACACCAACAGGCACAGAAACAGAACAAGTTCTAGCTGTGGAAAACAGTCGCTGACTGGCAGCATCGCTCCTCCTGACCAGCAGGGGGCGACAGTGGAAAGACTATTTTAATAGAAAGAAAGTTCCAGAACCAGAACTTGGTACCAGCAGCCATCTGCCCCGACCGACTGGAGGCTGAGAACACATTAGAAACACCAGAGCCCTGAGCTGGAGTGCCTTGCTCAGGGGCAAAAAGGAAATGATGTAGAAACTCAACAGAGAGGCGACAATAAAGGGTTAAAGTGCTTCAGGCAGTCTGGAGGGGCTGGACACACTTTTCAGATTTTAATGTGAAAACATGCAGAAACTCCGTTTTCCCTCCAGATCTGCACCGTCCGGTTTCCCTGACCCGTTTAGATCCAACAGAAGCACAAATACCAGAACCCTGACCAGTATAACCCAGTATGATCAGTGTAACCAGAACCCTGACCAGTATAACCCAGTCCCAGTGTAACCCACCCTACTTTGGACCCGTCCAGAACTGTTCCTTACCAGCTGCTTCAGGTCCTCCTCAGACAGTCCCGCGTACCGGTACCGCTGCTGCTCGAACTCATACCGGGTGGTTTTGGTAACCACGGCAACCCTGTCCGGTTTGAACCCAGTTCTTGGTTCCGTGGAGGAGCAACCTGCTGCGGCGTGCAAAGGCCGCAGGAAGCCGCTCCTGGCCACCCGGTTCCCGAACCGCAGCAGGTTCACCACCGGGCAGCGAGCCATTCCTCCGAGCGGGGCGGGAACCAGGACCTGAAAGCCGGATTATGGCGAACCGAACCGAGCCGAGCCGAGCCGAGGGTTCTGGAGCTGCTGTTAATGAGGGGACATGGTCGGTCCAGGAGCAGCCGTCAGTCCGTGAAGGTCACCGGGTCTAGCCGCTATCCAGCCCGGTGTCTCTGTGAGGAAGACAGCAACAGATGAGCAGCTGGTTAACTAGTTAGCCGCTAACCTGGTTAACTCGCGGCGGTGCTGACCCAGCTAAAGCTGCTAGCAGCGGGGCTCGTTGCAGCCCTAAAGCCGCTTATTGAAGCCGTTCCTCGGATTTAACTCGTCAGCTCGGAGCGCAATGAGGCAGCGACCCGGTTCTGAACAGAACCAGAACCAGAAAACATTAAATAAAGAGAAAAACACGAAACTTCAGAGGAGCAAAGCTGCTACACATACCAGGCACCTTGGCACGTACTCCGAATCTACGTAACTTACGTAGAGTTCCTCTAGATTGGCTACGTACGTGACGCAGCAGGTGCTGGGAATTCCAGCTTCTCTCCGAGATCCGCTTCATTTGGCTCCTAAAAGAGCCGGATCTTCTAGCCGCTAACCGGCTCTTTAATTGCTACTGATACAACAGCTTAAATAAAAGGATTTCAACAAGGGAGTCGTGACCCCTATGGGGGTCGCGGAGGTACTGCATGGGGGCAAGAGATTTCTGATAAATTAGACATTTTTGCTTATTGTTATGTTTTATATACTCATTAACCTGAGTATAGCTTGTTACACATTCCTGAAATAAGGCATTAAATAATATACTTCAATTATAAATGAACACATTCAGCGAGCAAAATCTGTTAATTATGTTAAAAGTTTTGCATTTTATGTAAAATAAAGTGTGTTCATGACAGTGACGATGTTAGGCCATCATTTCTGTATTTAAATTTGCATAAATTTACAGTTTACTTCTCCTGATTGGAATCGACCATAAAAAGAGTTGAAATTGAAGATGTTGGTCTTTTTAATGTATTAAAAGTTTGGATTTTAATCTGAATTTTGCTTTTATGGACGTGTTTGTTCCTTTGTTGTATTTTAATTCAACTATTGGAGGATGAAGGTGGTCCGATCCGGTATCAGAACCAGAACCATTTCCTAGTGTTTGGGTCTCATTCTCCAGTCTGAGGAGTCGGAACCGAGCTGGAAGTCGCACAGACGGGTTATTCCGTTCACAGAGCCTCCTGGGTTTGAGGTTTGAGAAAGTCTCCCTGACCTGCTCCTGTTCCTGCTCCTGCTCCTGTTCCTGCTCCTGCTCCTGCTCCTGCTCCTCCTCCTGCTCCTGCTCCTGATTTGGGGGAATCTTCTCCTCTAATTTTACCCCGTCCTCCTGGGAAGGCCTCTCCGCAGTCAGGTCACCTATTCCCGCTCCAGCTCCATTTTTCCAGCTAATTGTGCTGCGGTTTCCCTCTGAGGATCCATCCTGAACTATACCAAGTCCCGAGCGGGAAGGAGCGCATCCTCCAAACCTCATTCCTGTTTTCCGCCTGAAACGATTCGGTTTATTCCCACAAACAGACGCGACGTGATCGCAGCTTCCCAGAGGAGGAGCGGAGCGGCGACGGACGGAGTCCTGGGAGGTTTCACAGCTGAAACTGTGTCAGAGGACGTCTCCTGATCTGTCCTCCTGTCCCCGTCCCTCCCTCCGCTGGAGCGGGAGGTGAAGAAGCTCAGCGCCCAGCAGCAGCAGGATCAGAGCAGGACGTTTTCCTCCGACCTGCAGCCGCATCACTGAGACCGGAAGGCAGACAGGTGACAGGTGAGCGCAGATTCATCCTTCTTTACACGATGCAGCAGGAGAGGAACCGGGTTCTGCAGCACATCCAGAGTTCTCCTGCTGGGTCAAATGTCTCCTCAGACTTTAACCTTTACATTAAACTAATGACATCTCTGGCTAATTCCGCAGCAGATCGGTTGAGTCGTGATTAATTGATAACTGACATATCGTCACTAATTTTCTCTGCGATTAATCGTTAACTGAAAACTGTATAAAAATATACAATTTGCACTTAAGATAAAAACATTTTTTATCACCAGGCTAAAATCTGTTTTCATTCAGATTTACTAAAGCAATGCTATTAAAGTTTAGGCAATGTTTGTTTGTTTTCTTATTTTTACAAGGAATTAAATTATTTGTATCTTTTAATGAATTTCTAATATTGCATAAAAAGGCTCAATGACTGTACCATTTTAATATCCGATTAACTGATTGACCATCACAATAATAGATTAATCGATTCCTAAATTAATTGTTAGCTGCTGCCCTAGTTTGTTCATTTTTACCCCCAGATGAGTCCCTTCGAGTGAAACTGGAAATCTGAATCCCAGTTAGTGACAGGAAAAGCTTCCAGTTTCAGAGAACCAGCCGGCACTGAAACAAACCGTAACAGTTTATCTGTTGGGATTTAAACATTTCTGGAAAAGGTTTTGGACGCTGACATCCATCCAGCAGGAGGTGGAACCGAAATATTTAGAAGAAATGATGTTGGAAAGTGTTTCCTCCATTGTTCCCTGCAAACATCCGATCCTGACGGACATTTTCTCCCAGCAGGAAATACGTCACGCGGTCACAGTGACGTAAATATGCTGCGAAAAAAGTATTCACAGGTTTCTTATTTTATCTTGTCACAATTAAATGCTAGCTAAATATTCAGCTTTGTTTGGCTAGTATTCAAATTTACGTCCCCATAACCGGATGTGGACTGTCAAAATAAAAGCGGGGTCTTGCTGTAGCTCCTTTGGTAAAACCTGAATGACATTTCAAACGGCCCACGCTTTGTTTTATCCTGAAATTATGTAAATGAGAAGAAGTAAAAAAAATATCCGATGAGCTTCGCAAGGCCCAGCTTATATTTTGATCGTCCACTTCCGGTTATCAGCAAGTAAATTTGCATATTAGCTAAACATTTAGCTGAGAGCTAAATATCTAAAGATTTAGCTTGCTGGCTAAATATTTAGTTACCAAGCTAAATATTTAACCTCCAACTAAATATTTAGTTTGTAAACTAATTAGTTAGCAAGCTACATGTTTAGTGCTAAATCAGAACTAGTTTGAAGCTAAATATTCACCCAGCTAATTAAACATTTAGTTTTAAACTGTGACGTTGATGAATGTATGAATAAAGCCCATTTTTATCTTATTACAGGCTAAATAACCCAAATTATTGCTGCTGATTTTCACCGTGTCACTTTACAAACATCAGTATGATTTAAATGAATGTTTGTGTTTTTACAGTGTTTTAATGAATCATTCACTGATTCTCATGTTGTTCATGGTAGACATGTTGGTGACATTACTGCCTCACAGGAAGAATATTTCTGATTTATTCTTTATTAGAAAAGCCGTGTATCGTCTGTCTGTTCTGTTTCCAGAACAGACTGGGAAGTGAGAGGTTGTGGGTTTGAATCCCGGCTGAATAAGGGAGCGTTCCTCCGTGTGTGAGCAGGATGCAGCGGATCAGGGAAGGGATCCACATCCGGACCATGAAGGCCAAGAGGAAAGTGGAGGAGATCTCCAAGGAGGACGTCCAGGCCTTCCTGAGGAAGAACGCGTTTGTGCTCTTCACGGTGGGCGCCGTGGTCGTAGGTGTGTGGCCCTCAGCAGGCGTCCCGCCGTCCGGCTGCGGCCGAGCGGAGAGTCACCGGTTCCTCTCTGTGCAGGGATCATCCTGGGCTTCGCTCTGCGTCCCTACAGGATGAGCTACCGGGAGGTGAAGTACTTCTCCTTTCCTGGAGAGGTTCTGATGAGGATGCTGCAGATGTTGGTGCTGCCGCTGCTCGTCTCCAGCCTGATCACCGGTCAGATTCCTCCGCCACGTATCCATCCGCAGCTCGCCGTCAGGTTACCTGGCACCAACAGAGACTCGTGTTTCACTGAGTCTGAAATGTTCAACCGGCCCTTTAAATGGGCTCAATGTGAATAAAATGTCTTAAAGTAAAACTCATCATCAGTGATGAAGATCCTGAAACACCTTCAGGCAGAAAGTCAATATTTTCCATCATTTCATGTAAAATGAGAGAATCTTCCAGGGAACCAAATGAAACATTAAGATCCTTCGTTAGCAGACGGAACCAGACGGAACCAGACGGACCGTCTGGATCGGTTTAAAGCTGGAGGTCAGGGCCAATCAGGGCAGAAAGTTTGGATCAGAAAATAATTCATTTTTCGTCTCCAGCGTCACTTCAGGAAAGTTTTAATCTGATGTAATGAAGACAGACAGGAAGTTGAAACGATGAGCCTGATGTTGGTGGATGATTATGGGATGCTAATGGCTAATAGCAATCTGCTAGCGTTAACTTTAGCTTCATATTAATGGATGTCGTTCTGAACTATTTTAAATGACTTTGGATCATTTCAGAGGAAACTAAACTTAACTGACCTCCAGCAACGACTGACTGCTAAGCTAGCTGCTACATTAAAAGGTCACTTCCTGCTGTGAATATCAAAATAAAAGCACTTCCTGCCCGTTCATTCAGAAGTTTAACATTTGTTTTGTTCATTAAATCTGAACATTGTTGTATTTAGAATAAAGAATAAAAGTTTTAAATGTGGATTATTAAAACTTCGGCGCTGAGTCAGAAGAATAAAAACGGGAATAAATTTAGTTGAGTTTATAATGACAGAGAGAAACAGTTATTACAGGAAACTGAAATTCAACATTAACAGATTTAATTATTAGTTTCTTAGACCATAAATGTCTTTTTATTTCTAACAGGGTACATTTTATGTTCTTTTAAAAATATATCAAGAAGTCTTTAGGAGAATTTTGGATGAAAATGTTAAAACTTAAGAAGAAATCTGTTGATAAATATTAAAATATCAGAGAATAATTATTAAATGTTGATGTAATAATTTAGACAAACAGGTTTTAATGAGAAAATATTAACTGAGTCTGCAGAGACTTTAGAGCTAAATGATGGAAACTCAGCTTGTGTTTGTATGTGGAGGATTTTAAAACGAGTATTTATTATTATTCCCTCCCAGCTGTGATAAACGTTTTGTGACTTCAGGCATGGCGGCGCTGGACAGCAAGGCGTCAGGGAAGATGGGAATGCGCGCTGTGATTTACTACATGACCACCACCATCATCGCCGTCTTCGTCGGGATCATCATCGTCCTCATCATCCATCCAGGAAAAGGCTCCAAGGACGAGTTTGGGAAGCAGCAGACCATCGAGCAGGTCAGCCCCGCCGACGCCTTCCTGGACCTCATCAGGTGATTTCAGACTCAAACCTCCCAAAGTTCAAGCCGCCGGCGAGTCGCAGCTAAACGCTTCTTATGGTCTCGTTTCAGAAACATGTTCCCTCCAAACCTGGTCCAGGCCTGCACACAGCAGGTCAGTGAGTTCAGATGAACAACGTTTGACCTCGTCTTCATCAGCACTTCTTACAACCTGCAGGGTTTCTCTGCAAACATTACAGAAAAATGGTTTTATTTAGGCAGCTTTTATTTTTAACAACGATGAATCATTGAGGCAGAAAGTTTCATAAACATTTCAGTTTGTTCCTGATTTATGAGCTGAATCTGGTAAAAATATCAAACATAAATCAGTCTGACCACAGGAACCAGACTTTATCTCCAACAAGGTGGTTCCCATGGAAACAGGCAAACGAAAGATGATATGCAGTAACTAACATTAGTCAGTTACTGTTTGCTGAAACGTCTCAGAAGTTTGAACTGAAACTGAGTGAAAAAGCAGCTGAAGTTAAAATGAAAATCATCCATGATGATGAAAACGTCTGCTGAGCCGCTAAAAGCACAGCTAACTGTTCATGTAGCGCTATGGCTAACGTTAAAAACATTTAGAGCCACTAAATTTTGCCACATAAATCATAACTTTACTGTTTTGTGATCCGGTCCAGAAAATGACTTTTATTCTGTACCCAGAATGCATCACTGCAGACAGTTTACAGTTTAAACTCTGCTGGTGACCTGATGTCTACGATCAAGTTAGCCAAATCAGCAGAGCTAGCAAAACTCAACGACGGAAACTGAAAGTTTAGAAAAATCACTTCCTGACCTTTACAGCCTGGTGTAATGACAGATCTGACCTGTGGAGGGCGACAGAGATAACACATGTTCAGTCATGGACACGTGGCTGAAATAAGAGCTGTAGCGTTAGCTTCTGCTAAATACCATGTTGGTGTAGCACTTTAGTGTTAGCTTCTGCTAAATACTATGTTGGTGCAGCACTTTAGCGTTAGCTTCTGCTAAATACCATGTTGGTGCAGCACTTTAGCATTAGCTTCTGCTAAATACCATGTTAGTGCAGCACTTTAGCGTTAGCTTCTGCTAAATACCATGTTGGTGCAGCACTTTAGCGTTAGCTTCTGCTAAATACCATGTTGGTGCAGCACTTTAGCGTTAGCTTCTGCTAAATCCTCCAGGTGTGTGTGATGTAGACTCAACGGGTCGATCCTCTGAGGTTCTGGTCCAGAGAGACGTGATTGGGTGGCTGGTTGGCCATGATGAGAACTTCCTGTTCCTCACTTCCTGAAGAGGTTCAGTTGGACCGAGACCCGGTGAAGGAGGAGAACTCGACCAAACTCAAACTCTCCTCTCTCAACAGTTCAAGACCAAATATGGAAAGAGGACGGTCCATGTGACGGTCACAGTGAACGAGTCGCTTTTCAACTCCACCAACGGTACCCAGGAGGTCATGGAGGTCACCAGGGAGGAGGTGATCCCCATACCTGGCCAGGTGAACGGGGTCAACGCTCTGGGCCTGGTGGTCTTCTCCATGTGCTTCGGTCTGATAATCGGCAACATGAAGGAGCAGGGCCAGGTGCTCAGAGATTTCTTCGACAGCCTAAATGAAGCCATCATGAGCCTGGTGGCCATCATCATGTGGTAAATCTCCGTTTTCACCGTCTGCCCTCCCTCCGACCTGCAGTCACGCTGCTCTTCTTCTCCCTGCAGGTACGCTCCCGTCGGCATCCTGTTCCTGATCGCGGGGAAGATCGTGGAGATGGACGACCTGACGCAGATGGGAGGCCAGCTGGGCATGTACACCATCACCGTCATCATCGGGCTGCTGATCCACGGCGTTCTCATTCTGCCCACGCTGTACTTCGTCATCACTCGACAGAATCCCTTCATCTTCATCGCCGGGCTCCTCCAGGCTCTGGTCACGGCGTTGGGAACGTCTTCCAGGTGAGGAAGGTTTCCTTCACACCGCTGGATGTTTTGGTCATTCAGACTTCAATGATTAAATGTGTCTGTAGTCAGAAATAGACGCCCAGGTACAGGTTCAAATCCCTGCTGCTGGTTTTTGCTGCATGTTTTCTTCTTCTCTGATTAATCACAGCCAAAAAAACCCTTAAAAGGAAAAATCACCAGGAATCTTTCACCTGTTAATGAATCCAACAAGAAGCAACCTGGTTGCTAAATGAAGAATAAATGTCCTTTAGTTTTATTGCACTTTATCAACTCCAGAGGATCCCAGAGTGCATCACTCTGCTTCAGTCACACACCAAGTACCAGCGCCACCTGCTGGGCCCTCTGACCACCAGCAGGTGGCGCTGGCGAAATGTCCTGCCCAAAGACACAACTGCAGATCAGGAGTCGAACCGGCAACCCACCGACTGAAGGACGAACTGCAACCACCGTCGTCCAAGTGAAGCTTTTATCTTCAGCCTTAGCTAAACCATTAGCATCATCTGTTACCATCCTCTGTTAGCGTCCTCTGCTAGCTTCATCCATTAGCATCATTCGTTAACGTCCTCTGTTAGCATCCTCATTAGCTTCACCCATTAGCATCATCTGTTAACGTCCTCTGTTAGTGTCCTCGTTAGCTTCATCCATTAGCATCCTCCATTAGCGTCTTTCGTTAGCGTCCTCTTTTAGCGTCCTCCGTTAGCTTCATCCGTTAGCGTTTTCCATTAGCATCATCTGTTAGTGTCCTCTGCTAGCTTCATCCATTAGCATCCTCCGTTAGCATCATCTGTTAACGTCCTCTGTTAGCGTTTTCCGTTAGCTTCATCCGTTAGCGTCCTCTGTTAGCTCCATCCGTTAGCATCCTCTGTTAGCGTCCTCCGTTAGCATCATCCATTAGCACCATCCATTAGCATCCTCTGTTAGCATCATCCGTTAGCTTCGTTTCCATCCAAATGTCAGGATGAATTTTGATATTTTTTAAATGTTGCAAAAAAGAAGAAAAGAAAATGTGAATTAGACTTTTTTCCATCTGCTGGTTCAGAGAATCAAGAGATCAGAAAAAATATCACTTTGATTAATGAATCTTCATTTTTTCATCCTGAATAATCTGCATTATTACTAGTCTGTAACTTTACAAACTGCAGATCTAGAATTGGAAATCTAGACCATCTAGATTTTCAGAGCGAACTGAAGAGACATCCAGCTGAGATCAGTCTGAGTTCTGACGCCCGGTCCGGGTCGTCAGCGATGTTCTGGGTCCGGTCGGTACCGTAGGTCCTCTGAAGCGTTTCTCCTGTCCGTGTCGCCGTCCAGCTCCGCCACGCTGCCCGTCACCTTCAAGTGTCTGGAGGAGAACAACCGCATCGACAAGCGGATCACGCGCTTCGTGCTGCCGGTCGGCGCCACCATCAACATGGACGGCACGGCTCTGTACGAGGCGCTGGCGGCCATCTTCATCGCCCAGGTCAACAACATGGAGATGAACTTCGGTCAGATCATCACCATCAGGTAAATGAGCGTAACCATGACGACGGTTCTATAGACATTAACCCGACCAGTAAGACTCACTGGTTTCTGTCTCCTGACTGGGAAGCATCACCGCGACGGCGGCCAGCATTGGCGCCGCCGGCATCCCGCAGGCGGGCCTGGTTACCATGGTGATCGTACTGACCTCCGTCGGACTTCCTACCGATGACATCACTCTCATCATCGCAGTCGATTGGTTCCTGTGAGTATAATCTCAGTAAACACGGACCGACCAGGTCAAAGGTTACCGCTGTCGGATTCTCATCTGGGGTCATTCTAAAGGTCAACGGCAGCTCCACATCTACCAGCACCTACTGACACACTTCTCTTCTCCCCGGAGCCTCGTGCCACATCTTCCCCTGTATTGAATATTTTAGCAACGAGTTTTAACATAGAAACATAATTAGGTTCCAAATTAATTGTTTCAATTAGAAACCAGGACCAGAAATTACTCGGCTAACTGGGGCGATGGGAAAACGGTTCGGCTAACTGGGGCGATGGGACAACGGTTTGGCTAACTGGGGCGATGGGACAACGGTTTGGCTAACTGGGGCGATGGGACAACGGTTTGGCTAACTGGGGCGATGGGACAACGGTTCGGCTAACTGGGGCGATGGGACAACGGTTTGGCTAACTGGGGCGATGGGACAACGGTTCGGCTAACTGGGGCGATGGGACAACGGTTCGGCTAACTGGGGCGATGGGACAACGGTTCGGCTAACTGGGGCGATGGGACAACGGTTCGGCTAACTGGGGCGATGGGACAACGGTCCAGTTCAGCTGTGAGGGGTTCTGCAGGTTCTGCTCACAGCAGGACGATAGGAACGCTTCCAGGTTCACTGAGGGAGAAACTAAATGATAAACTAAAATATAAACTAAATGGTAACAGCTGGTGAACCTGGATTAGCATCATTTCATGTTTCTACTGCCAGTTTGACTCTGAAACGTTCTGCATAAAACATTTATTAAGCATTTATAAAACATTTATTAAGCATTTATTAAGCATTTATTAAACATTTATTAAGCATTTATTAAACATTTACTCGACATTCTGCTCAGGGTTAGAAGCTAGGATCCTTATTCTTCTCGTTTCTTTAACAAACGTCTCTGTTGGAACATTTTCATTTCTTACCAGTTAAAGAACCAGCAGAACGTTTTGAGCCGAAGAAAACCAAACTGGTTCTGATGTTAAACAGAGAACTGACCAGAACCCGTCTCTCCGGTCAGGGACCGCCTTCGGACCACCACCAACGTCCTGGGAGACTCGATCGGCGCCGGCATCGTGGAGTTCCTGTCCCGACACGAGCTGCGCAGCCGAGACGTGGAGATGGGGAACTCTGTGGTGGAGGAGAAGGAGAGGAAGAAACCCTACAAGCTGATCTCCCAGGACAGCGACCTGGAGAACGACAAGCGCACGCACAGCGAGTCCAACATGTAGGACCAGAACCAGAACCCACTGCTGGTTCTGGAACCTGAACTCCTGCTTCAGCATCGGGTCACTGTCATTTGTTCATCCATCATCATGACTGCATTTGTTTGCCTGTAGATTCAGTAGATCCAGTTTCCTCTCATGAGCCGAGGAAACATTTTGGAACCAAACGCAAAAAAACTTTCATGTAAAAGTAGAAAAAAGTCTAAAAATCGCTTTAAAACTTTCCTCCATGAACTTTATAGTTTAGATTCTGAGACGTTTTTTAAAGTTTCATGTCAGTGTTTTGGTTTTTTACAGGCCTGAACGTCCAGTTCAGTTTTAGGTTTCATCCGTTTCTGTCCAATAAACGTGATCACCTGAACGAGCTGATTGATCACTTTGTGAAAACATTTTAATTAGAGAAATAAATCCAGTAAAATAAAGAAATTCTTTGTTTGTTTTCTGACCCAAAAGTTTGAAATGTTAAAAATGTTTTGACAGGAAAATAATTTGAAAATCTTTTATTCACTGGTAGCAACTCATGAGTTACATCAGTCACAAGCCTCATGTGACCTTAGTGGCCCCATTAGGGACCGTACTGGTCTTATTACTGACCTTAATGGCCCCATTAGGGACCGTACTGGTCTTATTACTGACCGTACTGGTCTTATTACTGACCTTAATGGCCCCATTAGGGACCGTACTGGTCTTATTACTGACCTTAATGGCCCCATTAGGGACCGTACTGGTCTTATTACTGACCGTACTGGTCTTATTACTGACCTTAGTGGCCCCATTAGGGACCGTACTGGTCTTATTACTGACCGTACTGGTCTTATTACTGACCTTAGTGGCCCCATTCGGGACCGTACTGGTCTTATTACTGACCGTACTGGTCTTATTACTGACCTTAGTGGCCCCATTAGGGACCGTACTGGTCTTATTACTGACCGTACTGGTCTTATTACTGACCTTAGTGGCCCCATTCGGGACCGTACTGGTCTTATTACTGACCGTACTGGTCTTATTACTGACCTTAGTGGCCCCATTAGGGACCGTACTGGTCTTATTACTGACCGTACTGGTCTTATTACTGACCTTAGTGGCCCCATTCGGGACCGTACTGGTCTTATTACTGACCGTACTGGTCTTATTACTGACCTTAGTGGCCCCATTAGGGACCGTACTGGTCTTATTACTGACCGTACTGGTCTTATTACTGACCTTAGTGGCCCCATTAGGGACCGTACTGGTCTTATTACTGACCGTACTGGTCTTATTACTGACCTTAGTGGCCCCATTCGGGACCGTACTGGTCTTATTACTGACCGTACTGGTCTTATTACTGACCTTAGTGGCCCCATTAGGGACCGTACTGGTCTTATTACTGACCGTACTGGTCTTATTACTGACCTTAGTGGCCCCATTAGGGACCGTACTGGTCTTATTACTGACCTTAGTGGCCCCATTAGGGACCGTACTGGTCTTATTACTGACCTTAGTGGCCCCATTCGGGACCGTACTGGTCTTATTACTGACCGTACTGGTCTTATTACTGACCTTAGTGGCCCCATTAGGGACCGTACTGGTCTTATTACTGACCGTACTGGTCTTATTACTGACCTTAGTGGCCCCATTAGGGACCGTACTGGTCTTATTACTGACCTTAGTGGCCCCATTAGGGACCGTACTGGTCTTATTACTGACCGTACTGGTCTTATTACTGACCTTAGTGGCCCCATTAGGGACCGTACTGGTCTTATTACTGACCGTACTGGTCTTATTACTGACCTTAGTGGCCCCATTAGGGACCGTACTGGTCTTATTACTGACCTTAGTGGCCCCATTAGGGACCGTACTGGTCTTATTACTGACCGTACTGGTCTTATTACTGACCTTAGTGGCCCCATTAGGGACCGTACTGGTCTTATTACTGACCGTACTGGTCTTATTACTGACCTTAGTGGCCCCATTAGGGACCGTACTGGTCTTATTACTGACCGTACTGGTCTTATTACTGACCGTACTGGTCTTTTTACTGACCTTAGTGGCCCCATTAGGGACCGTACTGGTCTTATTACTGACCTTAGTGGCCCCATTAGGGACCGTACTGGTCTTATTACTGACCGTACTGGTCTTATTACTGACCTTAGTGGCCCCATTAGGGACCGTACTGGTCTTATTACTGACCGTACTGGTCTTATTACTGACCTTAGTGGCCCCATTAGGGACCGTACTGGTCTTATTACTGACCTTAGTGGCCCCATTAGGGACCGTACTGGTCTTATTACTGACCGTACTGGTCTTATTACTGACCTTAGTGGCCCCATTAGGGACCGTACTGGTCTTATTACTGACCGTACTGGTCTTATTACTGACCTTAGTGGCCCCATTAGGGACCGTACTGGTCTTATTACTGACCGTACTGGTCTTATTACTGACCTTAGTGGCCCCATTAGGGACCGTACTGGTCTTATTACTGACCGTACTGGTCTTATTACTGACCTTAGTGGCCCCATTAGGGACCGTACTGGTCTTATTACTGACCGTACTGGTCTTATTACTGACCTTAGTGGCCCCATTAGGGACCGTACTGGTCTTATTACTGACCGTACTGGTCTTATTACTGACCTTAGTGGCCCCATTAGGGACCGTACTGGTCTTATTACTGACCGTACTGGTCTTATTACTGACCTTAGTGGCCCCATTAGGGACCGTACTGGTCTTATTACTGACCGTACTGGTCTTATTACTGACCTTAGTGGCCCCATTAGGGACCGTACTGGTCTTATTACTGACCGTACTGGTCTTATTACTGACCTTAGTGGCCCTGTAGCAGTCCCTCAGACCCAAGAAAACACAGAGAGCTTCGACGGGTGCAGTAGATTTGTATTTGCTTCTTTCCAAACCAAGTTTGCTGAATAGCACTGAAATACACCGTGCTCCAAATATACCGTGAAAACTAAAAGAAAAGAAAATACATTTGCTTAAGTGCCTTTGTTTGACACAAACATGAATACATTACATAAAAACGCTAACTTCACAAACTAATGCTGTTCTAAACATGTACCTCGCTCCGCTGTCCAAGGGCTGCAAAGTTTATGGCGGTAAAGTCCGTGCAGTGCTGCTTCTAGCCTTCTCTGAAGAAAGTGGCTAACCCAGAGTCATAAAGATGAAGAACATCCTCCTCTTCTTCTTGTCCGTGGGATATTCCCGCCCAAAGTTCTGACTGACAGGAAACTAGCAACACTTCCTCGTATTTTTCACTTTAAATGAAGGTACTGACTTAGAGTGAACCAAACTACAGCGCCCCTAGTGGGTACTATGGGTAGCAACCTACAAACAGCATAAATAATGGAATGGGCATTTACAGGCCCCATTACTGACCTTAGTGGCCTTGTTCTAACCTGAGCCGTGGGTCTCTGCAGCTCCTCCAGAGCTACCTGGTTCTGGTTCTTCTCTCTGTTCCTCTGATTTTCCTCCATTTCCTGGTTTCGGTCTCTGGAGACGTTCTGGACCCTGATTGGACGGGTTTCTGCCTGCTTTGATCTCACACCATAACATCCTGATGAGCTGTGGGTTTGACTCTTCGGTCGGCCTGAAGTGGGTCTAAGTTTAGAGCCGGTTCTGGTTCTGGTGCCGCCTCATTGATTTTCTGTGGCCGATGCGTCTCTGCTGGATGAACGGACGTCTTCAGGCTTTGACCTCAGCCACTGGCCGCGGGGCAGGCGGGGAGACAGAGACGCCTTTGAGCCGGAGACGTGTGACCCGACACGTGGCTGCCGGGTTCCTCTGGGCCAGGAAACAGATCCTCTCTGAGACGACATCAAAGATCCAGAATTATTATTCTGCTTCATTTGGGCTAAAATGACCCAAAACATCTGAAGACGTGAAACTTGTTTCCTGAGTTTTGATGTTTATGATCTTCACTGGTTTCGTCACATTAAATGTTTTTGAAATGTTTTTACCTTCTGGTTTAGAAACAGTCGCAGGAAATGGTTCTGATGGAACTGATGCTGGAACCGTTTGGTGGTTCTGATCTGAACCACTTCCTTCAGATCGGGTCATGACCCGCTCCATGACCCGGTTCTGTGTTTAAGGTCATTGCCTGACAGGATGATCAACGTGGTTCCGGGTTCGGTCCAACAGTCGGACTCAGAACCGCTGAGGAGGAAATCTGGATCTACACCAGATTTAAATCTCATCTTACAGGAACTTTTTAACAAAACGGTTTTATTTAAGTTTTTATTTCCAGAACCAAAATGTTCTTTTCACCAAACAAACTGGACTTTGTTTGAAATCAGAAATATTTTTGTAATAAAGTTAAAACCAATAAATTATTCAGGATTTTCTGTGAAACGAGACTTTAATAAAACTTTAGGACTGAGTGAAGACACGACCCGGTTCTGGTTCTGTTTCTGCTCTGACGCTGCGGGCCCAAACCCAGAACCACAGAGAAACGAAGCCCAGTTCCCTCCTGGATCCGATCATCATGAGTTCAGCCTGAAAACCGGACCCGGTCAGGACCAGAACCGGGCCGGCTGGTTCTCCAGACAACGATGGAAATCAGGTTTTAAAACACTGGAGGTAAATAGCTGGTTGCTAATGCGCTAATAGCAGAGCTAATATTTCGCTTAGCGCATTAGCTAACTATGTAAACGTTTAGCTCACTTAGCTTAAATTCTGAAGTGCTAATTTAATTTGGCTGTTTTGTAAAATTAACATCTGAGGCTGAAGTTTTAATTAAATGTAAGGAAACAACAAATGAACAAATGAAATGATGAATACATGAACGAATGTTGTGTTCAGACAGAACGCTTAGCGCATTTAGCTCATTGGATGCTAATGAAACAAATATAAACACAAATTCACATTTATGAATCGGTGAAAATCAACATGGTTCAATTTAGCGCATTAGCATTAGCTTCTGCTAAATACTATTAGCATAAAGTTTTAACATTAGCAAAACTAATATTAGCATTAATGCTCTAGGGTTAGCACAGCTAGCTTCTGGTTAGCGGGGCCTCCTACTGATCAGTTTAGTTTGTTGGGTTTTATTTTCATTTCTGTCTGTTTTCTCGTCAGATTCTGTTTTCTCGTCAGATTCTGTTTTCTCGTCAGATTCTCTGGCCGGCAGCTCGATGCTGCAGGTTCAGATGGTTTCCTTCATAAATGATGTTATGCAACCAAAACAAGAAGCCAAATCTATACATAAATATTTTTCTAAATGAAACGTTTTGAAACCCAGAATCTTTCCAGTTTATCTCAGATCAAATCCTAGAAAAACATTTGACCAGGTTCTGTATAAAAACTATAAACACTAAAAATAGTCTCTGCTCTCTCACTGCCTTTTAATCTCTGCCCAAATCCTCCAGAACCTTAAAAACCCGATTCTCCACGGATCAGAACCAGAACCGATGGATGCTGTCGCCACACAGGCTGCTTTCAGAACCAGCCGCCTCCAGGGTTCCCCCTCTGGATCCGCATGTTGAGGCGAACTGGGTCAAAACCACCGTGACCAGTGGGAGCTCGTGGTACCGCTGGTACCGACCGCAGCCGCCACTTTCACTTCCCTCATCCCGGGTCCGATCCGTCTGCTGAGGCTGAGATGGTTCAGAACCAGAACCAGAGCCAGACGGACGTCAGAGACGTTGTCATAACTCACATGAAGATGATTCAAATTGAGTCGTTATTAAAGGATCTCCAGCAGCAGTCAGTGTTCCAGTGACTCTACAGAGCCTTTGACTGTAGACTGTACCTGTGTGACGGTCTGATGACCACCGTGATGCTAACACCAGGTGATGTTTGGCAGCAACAGACAGATTGTTCTCTAGTCACAGCAGAAATACGTTTATTTAAATCAAAGAAAGGTCTAGTTAAAGTTAATTTTCTCCAGTAAAGGTAAAAAGTTACTAACTCACCTCTCTTGACACCATCAGTTGTTGGCAGATCTGCTCATCACCTCCTTTGCTTTTGCTGCTCCTGTCTGGCTGCCTGTTAGAGATGCTGGAGTAGGGGATCAACTTCTTCCTCCTGGATCCATGGAGCTGATTTGGGGTCAAAGTTCAGGCATTTCAAGCTTCAGAAATGCTAATCAGCTGTTCCCAGCTGTAAAAACAACACCCTGTTGCCATGGTTACGCATCACAACAAGCGATGGAGCAACAGCAGAATGTTAAAGTCAACCTGGACAAACAGGAAACAGTTCAGTGACAAACAGGAAACAGTTCAGTGACTTTAGGATCTGACCCGTTTTATAAATGATAACAGAACCACTGACTGAGGTTCTGATGGGCGGAACCAGATCCTGATCCTGATCCATAATTACTCTGTAATTATTTGACCCGCTGTGGTATCAGAGATCGTCTCTGCTGACAGAACGCCCGGCCTCTCCGGTATAAAACCAGGAGATGGCGACAGGGCGGCGGCAGCAGTCAGAAGAACCCCAGAAGAAGAACCGCTGATCCGAACCTCCCGGTGAAGAACCGATTCCTCTTCCTCGGACCTCCGTCGGCCTCATCATGCCTCCTGCCGCGGACCTGGGCCGGGCTCTGTGCGTCATCACCGGGGCCTCCAGAGGCTTCGGCCGGGCCGTGGCCCTGGACCTGTGCCGGCTGGTTCAGCCCGGTTCGGCGCTGGTTCTGGTGGCCCGCTCCGGGGCCGACCTGCGGGCCGTCCAGGCCGAGCTGACCGAGTCCGAGGCGGGCCGAGCCGGCCTGAAGGTGGAGGTGGTGGCGGCGGATGTAGGGAAGGTGGAGAGTCTGGAGAACATCATGAGAACCAGCAGAGAAATTTTTAACGACGAGATGGAGAAAATTATACTGATTAATAACGCAGGTGAGGAAATTAATATTATTATTGTTATTATTATTATTGTTATTATTAGGTAGGATTTGCATCCTGGTGAGGAACTAAGAAATAAAGTTTAAAAAGTATATATGTATATATGAACCAGAACCAGAACCAACCGTCTCAGAGACAGTTTCTACCGACAGCAACAACAAAACTAAATGCAATCAAAAACAACCATTAATCATCATAAATTATGTATGTGAGAATGTGGCTGTTCTTATTTATTAGTTTTTTTTTTTTTTTTTTTACCAGTTATTTGTTAATTCCTACATTGTGTGTAAATTGTGAGACAGTTTTTTTTGGTTTTTAAGCATATGCACCGACTGATGGCACCTTTTAAATGTCGTTGTTCTTGTGACAATGACAATAAAGATTTATCTATCTATCTATCTAAAAGAAAAATATTACAGATGAAAAAATGTAAAGATTTTCAGATAAAAAATGCAAATAAATGTAGACATTACTGAAAAAGATTTTTATGTTCTAGATTTATTTATTAAATGAAAACAATTTTATGAAAATTTTTTTAAAAGACTCATTGATTACAAAAAAATAAATATTACACATAAAATAAAATATGCTATAAAAAATTACTGATAAATTCCCATCAGCTGCAGCTGATCGGCGGAACCACTGATGATCCGGATCATAAATCTGAAGTTCTGGTGGATCCGATCCGTCTGACGGATCTCAGGCTCCTTTGTCCTCTGGGTTTGGGTCAGAACCAGCGCCTGGTTCCGGTTGGATCGGAACCTCTCTAACCTCTGCTCTCTGTCCCGCAGCCTCTCTGGGCGACGTCTCCAAGTTCGTGAAGGGATTCACGGACATGGCCGAGGTGGACGCCTACCTGTCGCTGAACGTCAGCTCCGCCATGTGCCTGACGGCGCGGCTGCTGCAGGCCTTCCCGCCACACGCCGGGCTGCGGCGCTGCGTCATCAACGTGTCATCACTCTGCGCCCTGCAGCCGTTCCGCTCCTGGAGCCTTTACTGCACCGGCAAGGCGGCGAGAGACATGATGTTCAAGGTCCTGGCCGAAGAGGAGCCGGAGCTGCGCGTGCTCAGCTACTCTCCAGGTAGGCTGTAAGCTAGCCCTACCTAGCTTTATGGTAGCCTTACCTAGCTTTAAGCTAGCCCTACATAGCTTTATGCTACCCCTACCCGGCTGTAAGCTAGCCCTACCTAGCTTTATGGTAGCCTTACCTAGCTTTAAGCTAGCCCTACATAGCTTTATGCTAGCCCTACCCGGCTGTAAGCTAGCCCTACCTAGCTTTATGGTAGCCTTACCTAGCTTTAAGCTAGCCCTATATAGCTTTATGCTAGCTCTACCTGGCTGTAAGCTAGCTCTACCTAGCTGTAAGCTAGCCCCACCTAGCTTTATGCTAGCCCTACCCAGCTGTAAGCTAGCTCTACCTAGCTGTAAGCTAGCTCTACCTGGCTTTATGCTAGCCCTACCCGGCTGTAAGCTAGCCCTACCTAGCTTTATGCTAGCCTCTCTGTGTTTGTAGCTGTTGATGCGTCTCCTCTGTCCGTCCTGAACCAGGACCGCTGGACACTGAGATGCAGGTGGAGGCCCGGACCAGGACGGCCGACCCGAGCATCAAGAAGACGTTCTCCAACATGTTCGCTCAGGGTCAGCTGCTGACCTGCGAGGCGTCTTCAGCCAAACTGATGAAGCTGCTGCTGGAGGACAAGTTCACCTCCGGAGAACACGTCGACGTCTTCGACGTGTAGCAGCCGCTCACTGCCAAGTCGTTTTATTGTAGCGTCGATGTTGTGATGAAACTTTATAATTGATGTATCTTAATCTGTCACCGTGGAAACGTCCCAACCTGCAGATTAGCTGCTGCTCCTTCAGATTAGCTGTTGCCAGACGTTGGTCACGTCTGACCAGAGGGAGACGGTTCTCCAGTTCTTCATTTTCAAGTTCAGAACCGCTAAACCGTTCAGAATCAGTGACTTAGCAATCGGCATTGGTAAATCAGAATGAGAGAACTGACTAGCGTTAGCTTTGGAGAGGCTAGTGACTAGCATACCAGAGCTGATCACCTACTAGCCTACCTCCTGTCTCTGCTGCACATTAGCCTTGGATTGGATAGGATAGCCTGTTCAATGCTAACCCAAGCCTAGCTAAGGCTCTGCCTATGCAATGCTAGTCCTAGCCATGCTAATTTACAGCAGAAGAAGGAGGCTACCCACTAAGTGTCCATCCTAGATATGCTAGTCGTTAGCCTCTCCAAAGCTAACACTAGCTAGTACTCTCCAGAGACGATTGATCAGTTCCAGATGTCCGCCGATCAATCAGATCAGAAACTGGATCCAGAATAGAAGTAGCCTCGTGCTACAAGGAAGTAGCTGCTGCTGGGTCACAACGGTCTTAAATTTGGCACTAATGTCTCGCCTTAGAAGTAGATGTGATAAAACTAGAAGAAAACTCAGAACCTGGAACCTGAAGAACTTTCTTAAAGCTACAGAGAAACTTTTAAAGGTTTTTTTGGATCACAGATGAAACAAACTGAGGAACCAGAGCGGATTGGAAACATGAGAGGTTCTGTTCTGTTCTGATTCTGGACCAGACGCTGCAGTGGAGTCAGAATGAGGGACTTTATGTTGGACGGCGTCCAGATCAAACAGAACCTCGTTAAAGTTTAAGCGAGTCCAAACAGAGCAGCTTGGACTATAGGTTCAACAGGCTGCAGACGCTCCGCCATGTTGGTTCTCTGGTTCTGGACGGGTTTTGGTTTCCTGCTGACTCAGCTGGTTTTTGTGAAACATGAACAGTGAAGCTGGAGTTCAGTCTTTAGTAGAATTTCTGCTGCAGCATCAGAAACACGACGTGTTTGGGGTTAAAGGTTAAAGGTCAGGTTAGAGGTTTGACCTGTATGTCAGTGTTTTCATTGTTGAAACTTTTCTCTGGAACCAGTTTGATGAAATGTTGTTTCCTCGTCGCCACTGGAGATAAAATGGATCAAAGTTTTCCTGTTTTAGTAAAAACATTCCATGTTTATGGTGCCTTAAAAAGGTCAGAGGTCAGGGAACCTTCCAGAGTTTAAATATTAATGAACTGATCTGATAAATACTGAAGCCATGAAACAGTGAAGCTATTGGAGGATAATAATAATAATAATAATAATTATTAACATTTCTGAATGTTTTCTCGCCTGACAGACTCTCAGTTTATTTTTCTAAGATGGTTTTGGAAATTGTTTCTTTTGCCCTGATTATAGAAAGTTTAAATATTGTAATGAATCATATTTCACCAGAATGAGGCCTGTCCCTTTAAGAGACGTTGCCGTGGTAACGGTGCGGTTGGGCTTCCTGTCAGGTGACCATGATGGATTCATGAACGGTGATGATCTCACTTCCTGTTTGATAAATGTTATTTTTCCTTCATATTAATTTACATATTTTTATATTAATCAGTTTTTTTGTTTCTGCTTTTTGTTCATCAAACAAATTAAATGATTCAGTTTGTTGATGAAACATTTTCTGGAGACAGATGGAGGTCAGAGGTCAATCACACTGTTTATCCAGGCGTCTGACTCAACTTCCTCCATGTTCTGGTTCATGTCCAGTCGGGTCAGGACGGTCCTGGTTCTAACCCACCCCGTCAGAACGGTTCTGGTTCTGGTCCTGGTTCTGACAGCTCAGTCCGGCCCGGTTCCGGTCCGTCTGCTCTGCTGGCAGCAGCTCCAGCTGATGGACAGCAGCAGCTGCCCGGGACCAAAATACCAGCAGGGGAACCGACCCAAACAAGGGTCGGACCCGTCCTGCCTCAGCAGGTTCCGGTCCGGAGGGGCGGGGCTTCCCGGTTCCCCTGTGGGTCGCACCGAGGAGAGACGGCTGAGTCTCCTTCAGCCCGTCCGGCGGTACCGGTCCGGTCATGGAGCTGTTTGACGCCGGGGTGAAAGGTCGCGGCCTGCGGGCCAGCAGGGAGCTCAGCGCCGGGGAGGTTCTGCTGGCCGAACCGGGCTACGCCGCCGTGGTCTACAGCAGGTGAGCCGGTACCGGACCTCCTGGTGGGACGGGTTCTGCTGCGGTTCAGAGGATTTAAAGGCATTTCTGGGATCTGATCTGGTTACCATGATGACTGTAACATGAACCGGACCATGACAGGCAGAACCTGACCGGACCGGACTCAGCAGGATCCCAGCTGGGTCATAAAAACATCAAAAGTTCAGGTTCAATAAAATATCTAAAAATCAATAATCAATCCTTCAGTTTGATGATGGATCTGATCAGTGATCTCTGATTTGATCTAATCAATAGAAAAACTAAATGTATATAAAACCTGATCTGGTGTGGTTCAGGACTACCAGTTTGTCCTTCACCAGTAAGGTGGGAAGAGGCTGCTGGGGCCCATTGAAGCTGCTGGTTTACATCATTTAACTGAAATACAGACAGAAATATTGAACAGATCAATGTTTTTATTGCTGTTGACATGAAATCAATACCTGATCAGTTTATCAGCTGATGTTGGCAACAGAATATAAATACTGAATAGAAATGAAGCGGAACGATTCAGGGATGAAAAGCAGCTGGATTATGTCAGATTACAGGAAGCATAAAGTCATAATTTTTCTAGAATACAGATTAATATTAGAATAAAGTAAAGATTTAATGAAAACTTTAGGAAAAATAAATCTAATCAGGATTTAATCTGAGGAACGTTGAGGTTCTGAAGTTCTGCTTTGGTATCAGTGTTAGAAAAAAATAATTTTTTAACTGATCAGATTATCAATAATCAGACGATTGAACAAACAAATGAATCTAATTAGAAGAATCAATCAGATCTCAAACAGCTTTTCCTCATTAAAATAACTTTTTCATGCAATTTTATGACTTTCTTTAAAATAATTTTTATTCTCGTATTCATAAACTAATTCTCATAAACTCATCTTAATACTAAGAAAACCATAAAAACTAAAAACCGGACCAGAACCAGGGCCGGCCCTAGCCTGCGTGGGGCCCTGAGCCAAATGTGGTTTTGGGTTCCTCTGGTTCTGCTAACAATGTGGACCGACTGCAGTCAGAATATTAGATTATTAACACACCTGCTATAAACTTATTGCATCTCTAGCTGTGCGGTTTACAGTACGGTGAACCGTCGCTAAATCTCGCCGCTTCACGGATTTCCACCTGCATTATGTTCTGCATTCTGATTGGCTAAACAGTCTCTCCGCTTCTTCTCTACCTGTGTGTCAACAACGTTGTGGTTTAATATGTACACATACGTAAAACAGCTTGCCATATTTAACATAATCGATGGTGGCATGTCGGTTTATAAGAATCTTTTTGCCCAGAAGAAAAAAGAGCGACAACAACAACCGATAACTATGTTCTTCTCTCGATAAAACACACCTGCACCGCGGGCTTTAGAAGAAAAAAAACGCTACAGAGCGGAGTCAGGATGCAGCGGCTCAGTCAGAAGAGCAGTGAAATACATGATAGTCACTATTTGTCCTACTGTACTTTGTTTTGTTTTTTTATTTTCTCCCGTTCTAATCCAATAACTCAGGTCGCGGTGGGGCGGCGCTGATCTCCGCAATTCGGGCAGGGAATCCGCCTTCAGTTCATATTAAAATTATTATTTTACAGTACAGTAGTTATTTGTAAAAGAAAAAAAAAAAAGTTTATAGAGTACTTTTTATTTGTTAAAAAATGTTTGGGCCTGTAAAAAGGTTTTGTTCTTTGGTTTCAATGTATTATGGAGTATTTTATTGTATAATAATTGTAAAAAAATAAAGGTTCCTACTTCATGGATTTCTCCGGTTCTTTCTGGAACGTAACCCCGCGAAAAACGAGGGTTCACTGTATAAACATGTTTAATAAGATTCATTTATTGACCAGCTGATTTATCCACCTGTTGATTTCTGGGAGCCGATTTCCTTCATTTTGGGGCATCGTGATCGGCTGATTCTTACACGTGAAGCTGATCTTAACTTCATCAGCAAAGGTTTATAAATCATCTCTGTCCTCTTCTGCTCTGCAGTGAGACGTTTGACTGACCGACCCATCAGGTCTGAATGTTTACAGCTAACAATATTCATTGTTACCAACTCAGTGACTTTCTTGCTACATTTAGCAACATTTCAGACCAAGAAAATTAATTTCAGCCAAAATCAAAATCAGCAGGTCAGGCTTTTAAAGATCGGTAACCAGGGATCGGCCAGAAAACTGCAATCGGTGCAGCTCTACACATATTCATGACATTCTTTGATTAAATTAATTTCTCTTAAGTGTTACTCTAATAGCTAAAATGTAATTTATACCAGGTGAGTTTTTCTCCCCTGAGAATATGGACCGGTACCGGTACCGGACTGATTCTGAGCCTTCAAATGATTTTAACAGAAGTTTCTCATAACTTAGAAGTTGATGTAAAAATAATGTTTTAGCCACTAAATGATTTTGCTCAGCAGCAAACAACATAGAGCAGCTCATCATGTAGCAGCTTGTAGCCTGACGGACAAACATTTAGCTAACAATGTCAAACATTGACAAGTTTTAATTATTCTTATTAAAGATGGTTTGAAGCCAAAATAGCTCAGAAATATCCAGAGCCACCATGAGAATCAACTCATTTAAAGTTTAAACTCTAGCATAAATGTTTACTGCTGAACTGGACCGGTGTTATGCCCAGAAATGCATGCCTGCCGAGAATTGCATCCCCTGTCGCGGGAGCGCGCATCGCTCTAAACTCTCGCATTTTAATGAGGAAACGGACTGAAATATGACCGAAGACGAAACTTTTAAAGATATTCGTAACAATATCACGTTTCTTAAACATGTCAGCCTTAAAACGGTGGGTTTTATATCGCAGATTAATTGAAATAAATACGGTTTTTACACATTTATTGAGACAAATGAGTCGAACGTTTTTCAGTCCGTGTCTGAAGAAAATGCTCTCCGCATTTGGTTTGAAATTTCCCGATTTTTCTTTTAACATCATATTAGCTTAAAGTATTACAAAACAGAGGCCCATTATGTAGAACATTTTATATCATGCTTAACTGTCTAGCATATTAATGTAGAGGGGATGCATTTTAATGACTGAGCCTGCCAATATTTGTATCCCCTGTCTATTGTTGATATGAAACGTATAGCAGTTGCACAGAGAATAAGTGTCATTACGTAGAAAAGGTGAAGTCCCTCTTAACTCTTCATTTCTTCAAGTTAGCAGAGGGATGCATTTTCTGGCATAGCAAATTATTACCTTGCCAATACATGTAGGCCTTATATATTTTCCACAAATATAATTCTACTGATACAAAATGTATACCAGCAGTTCATAAAACAAGTGTGATTGTATAGAAAAAGTAATTTCACTCTTGACTCTTTATTTCTCCATGTAAGCAGGGGATGCATGTACAGCAAAGCCTATTATTAGCCTGCCAAAATATGCATGGCCTCTCCATGTTCTTCAAATATTATCCTATCGATATAAAACCCATACCAGTAATTCATAGAACATCTCTGATTATGTAGAAAAGGTGAAATCCCTCTTTAATTCTTTATTTCTCCATGTTACCAGGGGAAGCATTTTTTTGGCAATATGGATGTCGAGCCTGCCAAAATATGCATGCCCTATCTATTTTCCTCAAATATTATCCTATTGATATGAAATTCATACCAGCAGTTCATACAACTACTCTGATTATGTAGAAAAAGTTATTTCACTCTAAACTCTTTATTTATCCAAGTTAGCAGGGGATGCATTTTTTGGCAATATGGATGTCGAGCCTGCCAAAATATGCATGCCCTATCTATTTTCCTCAAATATTATCTTAGTGATTTAAAACTTATATCAGCAGTTCATAGAACAAGTGTGATTTTGTAGAAAAAGTTATTCCACTCATAACTCTGTATTTCTCCAAGTTAGCAGGGGATGCATTTTACGGCAAGGCCTATCATTAGCCTGCCAAAATATGCATGCCCCCTCTATTTTCCTCAAATATTATCCTATTGCTATGAAATTCATACCAAAAGTTCATACAACTACTCTATTTATGTAGAAAAAGCTATTTCACTCTAAACTCTTTATTTATCCAAGTTAGCAGGGGATGCATTTTGTGGCAATATGGATGTCGAGCCTGCCAAAATATGCATGCCCCCTCTATTTTCCTCAAATTTTATCCTATTGCTATGAAATTCATACCAAAAGTTCATACAACTACTCTATTTATGTAGAAAAAGTTATTTCACTCTAAACTCTTTATTTATCCATGTTACCAGGGGATGCATTTTTTGGCAATATGGATGTTGAGCCTGCCAAAATATGCATGCCCTATCTATTTTCCTCAAATTTTATCTTATTGATTTAAAACTTATATCAGCAGTTCATAGAACAAGTGTGATTTTGTAGAAAAAGTTATTTCACTCTAAACTCTTTATTTATCCAAGTTAGCAGGGGATGCATTTTTTGGCAGAGCCTATCATTAGCCTTGCAAAATATGCATGCCCTATCTATTTTCCTCAAATTTTATCCTATTGATATGACATTCATACCAGTAGCTAAGAGGATAAGTGTAATTATGTAGAAAAGGTAAAATCCCTCTTGACTCTTTATTTTTTCAAGCTAGGAGGGGGATGCATTTTTTGGCAATATCGAATTTGAGCCTGCCGATATTTGCATGCCATACCTATTTTCCCCAAATATCATCCTATTGATATAAAACTCATACCAGCAGTTAAGGGAACAAATGTGATTATGTAGAAAATGTTATTTCTTTATTATCGCTATTGCAAGGATACTGAAGGAAATAAATCTGACAATGCATCTTTGCTAAATGTAAAGCCTGCACAAACCATTTTTATTTTGGTTTAACATAAAAATTAAATCACTTTTTTTCATTAATTTCAACAAAAGAATATTCATAACAAAAATTTTTGGAAAACCAATTAAGTCAACAAAAATTATGTCACATGTTTAAACTGAAAATCCACAGAACTGCAGTCATTAACGAATTAGATTGGTACAAACATAAAATCTATAAACACATTGCACAGCAGTAGTCTGTGTCGGTTTGTGGGACCTTAATGCAGCCTTGGTGGTTCCACCAGTTGCATCTGTCACATGTGATCTGTAAATAAATAATACAAAAATAACAACATAAATAATGTTTTTAGTTCCTTATCTGTTTACTGAAGGTGATTTTGGGTTTTGCCAACATAAAGCTTCTTCTTAATTATCAATATATGATTGGTAGAACTTTATTTGAGGAGACGACAGCATGTTCCTGACATGTATGGAGGTAAAAAAAATTCTAGGACCACAAGCATCTGTGTTTAATGTTTTACGACTGTACTTAAAAAAAAAAAAAACTTAAGCTACTTCCCACTTACCTGCCTTGGGTGTTTATTTATTTTATTATGATTTATTTTTGTATATCTAAATACTTTGCAACTATTTTAAGGATGGTATACGGTTTGCTTGAATTGATTTTTCACTGCATTACATTGTTGTCTTACCCACATGTGATCTTCTGTGTCCTCACTGCCACAGTGTCTGCAGAGTCTCCACTGACTCTACAGAAAAACAAACCGCATCTTTAAATCAATGTTATAAAATAATCTTAATGGTATTTTTTTTTCTTTTAAATAATTCCATTTGTTAGTGTTCTTTTGAAAGTGGAACAATAATCCTCTGTGTAGATCTCAGTCGTCTAATCATCCCTTTTTTGATAATGTCTGGTCTCATAAACAAATACAAGTAATAGAAACTGTACATCATATTGGCATATTAGGCAGGCGCACATGGTGTCTGTCTATTCATGAATTGAAACACACATGTATTTAAGGTATTTCTGGGATTTATGGTAAAAGAAAGCATCACTTAGTGTTTACTTTTTTATAATTTTCTCCAACTTAAGCCACTGAACGTATAAAAATGGCATTCAGAAAATTTTAATATGTCTACATATACATGTATGTACATCTTGTGAAATTTGTCATTTTGTAAATGTTAATTTTATGAAAACACAGTAATGAATATAATGGTTCACATAATACATCTCATTCCAGTTTAGTACTTTCACAAACTGCAAATCCTTTTTGCTTATTAAGTTACATTAAAGCTACTCAAGAAAAGTGTAATTGTATCCTAGAACAATTTTAAGTTTGTTGATTATGTTTTTTGCCTCAACAGTTATTGGGCTGTGTTATGTGTAATTTATTTATTAGAGATCAAGGCCAGGTGTATTGAAATGTTCTTCACTAATTGAATTTGATATAAACACTAACATGATTGTACTTCACACATCTGCAAAGTTCAATATTTTAATATTTCTAATTAGATAAAATAGCTGACCTAACACAATTTTTTTGTGCGTGCATGATTTTACACACAACATAGTATCCCACCCACATAGGAACTGAATAAAAAATATGTCAAAAGACACCTGATTCTGAGAGAAGTGTGGAAGAAATGTTGAGTCGCATGGTATTAACAGCTTCTGCTGCTGATGGAAAGTTCAGGTCCTTGTTTTCCAGTATGCACTCTGCAAACTGTAAAGGCAAATATATTTTTTTCAAAAAAGAAAGAAGAGTAACAGCGGACTCATTACAAAGACAAAATATTTGTCAAAGTATTAGATTGTCATATAGAGGTCATGACATTTATGAATAATTTAACATTTTTGCTGTACTTATTTCAGACTCTTTCCATTGTCATTAAAATAAATCAACCATGTAATAAAGCAATATAATTCATAAACTACATTATATTTCAGGCAGAAATGCACAGTTTAAGTTGTTAAGCCAAAGCTGTTCATCATCTTAAAAGTTCTACTCCTACAAAATAGCATTAGATTAATGGCAATGTGATTATTAGACCACCACTTTCATATTAATCTTTTTTTCACAACATCAAAAACGTAAACAAGCATGTATACCAATATATTGATATATAATTCTATCTATCTTCAGACATAGATAGATATACATGTATGTGGAAAGAGACAGAACAGTACACATAAAGGTTATATAAATTGATTTGTAAACAGACAATGTTCTACATTACATAAGAAATATAAGTAATCATAGTCAAGTATATACAGTACAGACCAAAAGTTTGGACACACAGTTGTGTCCAAACTTTTGGTCTGTACTGTATATATATATATATATATATATATATATACTGTATATAAAAACATAAAACCACGGCTGCCCAAATCACGGCAGAATTAAATGTGCACCTCAACTCTCCTGTTTCCACCAAAACTGTCCGTCGGGAGCTCCACAGGGTCAATATACATGGCCGGGCTGCTATAGCCAAACCTTTGGTCACTCGTGCCAATGCCAAACGTCGGTTTCAATGGTGCAAGAAGCGCAAATCTTGGGCTGTGGACAATATGAAACATGTATTGTTCTCTGATGAGTCCACCTTTACTGTTTTCCCCACATCCGGGAGAGTTACAGTGTGGAGAAGCCCCAAAGAAGCGTACCACCCAGACTGTTGCATGCCCAGAGTGAAGCATGGGGGTGGATCAGTGATGGTTTGGGCTGCCATATCATGGCATTCCCTTGGCCCCATACTTGTGCTGGATGGGCGCGTCACTGCCAAGGACTACCGAACCATTCTGGAGGACCATGTGCATCCATGTATATATATACACTGCTCAAAAAAATAAAGGGAACACTCAAATAACACATCCTAGATCTGAATGAAAGAAATATTCTCATTGAATACTTTGTTCTGTACAAAGTTCCATTTGCACAACAGCAGGTGAAATTGATTGTCAATCAGTGTTGCTTCCTAAGTGGACAGTTTGATTTCACAGAAGTTTGATTTACTTGGAGTTATATTGTGTTGTTTAAGTGTTCCCTTTATTTTTGAGCAGTATATATATATATATATATATATATATATATATATATATATATATATATATATATATTTAAACAGCACTTACTTTAAGCGCAAACACACCACATGAAACCACATCTTGCTGGATGGCATGTTATACTGTTTCACATTTCCACATTGACACTTTCATCCCTTTGCTTCTCATAAATGTCCTTGTTGAGAGGATAAAATGTTAAATTAACATTCTAGTTATCCAATTATGACATTTTTTATTATAATAAACAATAATTGTTCTTGTTTTTCTCACCTTGTTACTTCCAAGCACCTCTTCACATCTTTTTGGGACTCTCCAAGTGAGTTAAGGAAACCTATTGTTATGAATATTCTTTTGTTGAAATTAATGAAAAAAAGTGATTTAATTTTTATGTTAAACCAAAATAAAAATGGTTTGTGTATGCTTTACATTTAGCAAAGATGCATTGTCAGATTTATTTCCTTCAGTATCCTTGCAATAGCGATAATAAAGAAATAACATTTTCTACATAATCACATTTGTTCCCTTAACTGCTGGTATGAGTTTTATATCAATAGGATGATATTTGGGGAAAATAGGTATGGCATGCAAATATCGGCAGGCTCAAATTCGATATTGCCAAAAAATGCATCCCCCTCCTAGCTTGAAAAAATAAAGAGTCAAGAGGGATTTTACCTTTTCTACATAATTACACTTATCCTCTTAGCTACTGGTATGAATGTCATATCAATAGGATGACATTTGAGGAAAATAGAGGGGGCATGCATATTTTGCAAGGCTAATGATAGGCTCTGCCAAAAAATGCATCCCCTGCTAACTTGGATAAATAAAGAGTTTAGAGTGAAATAACTTTTTCTACAAAATCACACTTGTTCTATGAACTGCTGATATAAGTTTTAAATCAATAAGATAAAATTTGAGGAAAATAGGTAGGGCATGCATATTTTGGCAGGCTCGACATCCATATTGCCAAAAAATGCATCCCCTGCTAAAATGGAGAAATACAGAGTTATGAGTGGAATAACTTTTTCTACATAATCACACTTGTTCTATGAACTGCTGATATAAGTTTTAAATCAATAAGATAAAATTTGAGGAAAATAGGTAGGGCATGCATATTTTGGCAGGCTCGACATCCATATTGCCACAAAATGCATCCCCTGCTAACTTGGATAAATAAAGAGTTTAGAGTGAAATAGCTTTTTCTACATAAATAGAGTAGTTGTATGAACTTTTGGTATGAATTTCATAGCAATAGGATAAAATTTGAGGAAAATAGAGGGGGCATGCATATTTTGGCAGGCTCGACATCCATATTGCCAAAAAATGCATCCCCTGCTAAAATGGAGAAATACAGAGTTATGAGTGGAATAACTTTTTCTACATAATCACACTTGTTCTATGAACTGCTGGTATAAGTTTCATATCAGTAGGACAATATTTGAGAAAAATAGAGGGGGCATGCATATTTTGGCAGGCTAATAATAGGCTTTGCCGTAAAATGCATCCCCTGCTAAAATGGAGAAATACAGAGTTATGAGTGGAATAACTTTTTCTACATAATCACACTTGTTCTATGAACTGCTGGTATAAGTTTCATATCAATAGGATGACATTTGAGGAAAATAGAGGGGGCATGCATATTGTGGCAGGCTAATAATAGGCTCTGCCAAAAAATGCATCCCCTGCTAAAATGGAGAAATACAGAGTTATGAGTGGAATAACTTTTTCTACATAATCACACTTGTTCTATGAACTGCTGGTATGAATTTCATAGCAATAGGATAATATTTGAGGAAAATAGAGGGGGCATGCATATTTTGGCAGGCTAATAATAGGCTTTGCCGTAAAATGCATCCCCTGCTAACTTGGATAAATAAAGAGTTAAGAGTGGAATAACTTTTTCTACATAATCACACTTGTTCTATGAACTGCTGGTATAAGTTTCATATCAATAGGATAATATTTGAGGAAAATAGAGGGGGCATGCATATTGTGGCAGGCTAATAATAGGCTCTGCCAAAAAATGCATCCCCTGCTAAAATGGAGAAATACAGAGTTATGAGTGGAATAACTTTTTCTACATAATCACACTTGTTCTATGAACTGCTGGTATGAATTTCATAGCAATAGGATAATATTTGAGGAAAATAGAGGGGGCATGCATATTTTGGCAGGCTAATAATAGGCTTTGCCGTAAAATGCATCCCCTGCTAACTTGGATAAATAAAGAGTTAAGAGTGGAATAACTTTTTCTACATAATCACACTTGTTCTATGAACTGCTGGTATAAGTTTCATATCAATAGGATAATATTTGAGGAAAATAGAGGGGGCATGCATATTGTGGCAGGCTAATAATAGGCTCTGCCAAAAAATGCATCCCCTGCTAAAATGGAGAAATACAGAGTTATGAGTGGAATAACTTTTTCTACATAATCACACTTGTTCTATGAACTGCTGGTATGAATTTCATATCAATAGGATAATATTTGAGGAAAATAGAGGGGGCATGCATATTTTGGCAGGCTAATAATAGGCTTTGCCGTAAAATGCATCCCCTGCTAAAATGGAGAAATAAAGAGTTAAGAGGGATTTTACCTTTTCTACGTAATGACACTTGTTCTCTGAGCTACTTCTGTAAAGTTTCATATCAACAGGACAATAGACAGGGGATACAAATATTGTCAGGCTCAGAAATTAAAATCATCCCCCCTACATTAATAGACTAGACAGTAAAGGGTGATATAAAATATTCTACACAACGGGCTTCTGTTTTGTAATGCTTTAAGCCATTATTGTGTCAAAAGAAAAATCGGGGAATTTCAAGCCATCTGCGGAGACCATTTTCATCAGACGCTGACTGAAAAACGTTTGACTCATGTGTCTCAATAAAGCTGTAAAAACCGTATTTATTTCAATTAATCTGCGAAATAAAACCCACCGTTTTATGTCTTACATGGTTAAGAAACGTGATAATGTTACGAATATCTTCAAAAATGTCCTCTTCGGTCATATTTCAGTCCGTTTTCTCATCAATATGGAGAGTTTAGAGCGATGCGCGCTCCCGCGACAGGGGATGCAATTCTCGGCAGGCATGCATTTCTGGGCATAACACCTGTTCAGGTCGCTATCAAGCTAATGTTCTGTTAGCAGCTTTACTAATCTTTTACATTACATTTCATTAGCAAGGCTCATTAAAACCTTTATCTTGGCTTTTTCTATTCTTCCTCTTTCTTTTCTCCCTCCCTGAAGGATCAGTCCTTTTCTGAGACATACTGTAGTTTTACTAACTTAACTTCTGACCTTTGGACTTTTGGACCTTTGGATGTTCTGAACGTTCAGCTCGATACCGGGGAAGCGTGCAGTACCTACCGCGGCCACCAGGGGCCCCAAGAGCAATTTATTTATTTTTCTTTTTATCAATAAAATAATGATTTCTACATAGATTATCAAATATATATTATTGTAAAAACAAATCACTTCATGGTGAAATTGTGTGTTTATGATATTATAATGACAGAATCTTTTACTAAAACAAAAATAAAAATCAGCTCCACTCAGGGGCCCCTAAGTGGCCCTGGGGCCTTCAGCGGCTGCTTAGTTTGCTTACGCCTTGGGCCGGCCCTGCCTGAAGGTTCTGTTGACCCATCAGATCTGCTGTTTCCACTCAGTGACTGTTGGACCAGTCACAGAGATGCTGCGGCTACTCCTATCCCATAATGGTGGGAATCACCATGGCAACCAGAGACATTCATCTCAGTCATGATTTATATCACCAGCAGTTTAACCGTCTCATTTAGCTGTTATCATAGAGAACAGTTTCTGTATTTGTAGTATTTTTGCATCTAAAGCAAATGGAGCAGATCCAGAACCTGGATTAGCGCTGTAGCTTAGCATGCTAGCTGCTAACATCTTTCCACGGCTGTACTTTGTCCCAGTTTGGCCTCCCAGGTGTGCCACAGCTGTTTCCGTCGCCAGGCCAACCTGCACCGCTGCGCCCAGTGCCGCTTCGCCCACTACTGCGACCGGACCTGCCAGACGGCCGGATGGGACGAACACAAGCAGGAGTGTGCCGCCATCAGGAAACTCGGGGCGGCGCCCAACGAGAGCGTCCGGTGAGGAGGGACGACCTCTGGTCCTAGTGGGATTACAGGCCAGAGACGGTGGAGTCTGGTTTGTTTTGGGACATTTTGTCTCGTAATCGGTCAGAAAGAACTAAAGTCCTGAATGGATCTTGGAACTGGTGCAGAAAAATCAGATTAAATTAAACTGATAATTCATCAGTTCATGTTGGAGACTCTAAACATCAGAGCTGAAGGTTTGGGAATTTTCCACAAAGGCAAATGCTAAAGATTTGAACACTGTTGCTAACCTTGAGTCCATGTTTCCTGTTAACCTGAGTTTGTTGTTCTGCCTCTCCCTGCAGTCTGGCCGGCCGGCTGCTGTGGCGCAGGAACAGAGACCAGGGTTTGGCGTCGGACAGCCAGCTGCTGGCCGTGGACCAGCTGCAGGATCATCTCCAGGATCTGCCTGAAGACGAGCTGAAGAGGCTGCAGGCGGACATCCAGACCTTCCTGAGGTTCTGGTCCTGTGGGACGAAGCAGCACCCAGCCGACTTCATCTGCCACGTCTTCGGCCTCGTCAGTCGGCCCTCCTCCGCCGTGACGCTCCGCCGGTCTGCTGACCTCTCCGCTGACCTCTCTGTGTCTCTGCAGATTAAATCCAACGGACTGACGCTTCCTGACCAGAGAGGTCTGCAGACGGTCGGTCTGGGACTTTTCCCCAATCTGAGCCTCGTCAACCACGACTGCTGGCCCAACTGCACCGCCACCCTCAACCACGGAAAGTAGGTGATTCCTACGTTGGATGTAGATACGGTTGATGTGAAAGTCTGTGGAGGTTCTGGAAACAGCTTTAAGAAGTTTAAGGGTCAGAAGGAGTCACTCTGAAACAAAAAGCTCCCATTAAATCTGTCGGACTCTAAAGCTGACATCACGGTTCCAGAAGACTGTGAAACATTTCAGATTCATGCAACATGTTTGTAATTTTCTGCAGTTCAGGACGTGTGGGAGGTGAGACAGCGGTGAGGTGTGAGGTAGGAGGGACAGATGAAAAAACTCAGACTGTTTGCAGACGATTCTGTGATCTGCTTCCTGAAGGTCGGATCAACGTTTGGATTCTCTTCACTTCACTTTGAACAGAAATTAATTCACCAGATTAACATTAACTGGTCCTGATGTCCAAAAATCAGCCAAAGATAAACTGATGAGAAACTTTGCTCTTAGTTTTGGGTGTTTTTGTGGAACCTGTCAGGGATTCAGACCGGGTCTCTGGTTCTGAAGAGCTCAGTGGACAACAATCCACTGATCCAGATTCAGGTGTTTCTCTGAATCCTAACAAACCTGATCCAGACTTGGACAGTCCAGTTCTGTGCCCATCTCCAGAAAGTCACTGGATGAACGGCAAACCGGTCCAAACCGGACAGGAGCCCAGTCCCACACAGGACAGACAAACATTCACGCTCTTAAGGACAAACTATAGAGACCAACCAGACTGGTCTGTTGGAGACCAGAGGAAGATGGTTGGACATCCTCAGAGGACGGACAGTAGACATGTTGGATGATCCAACTGCAGTTTGATAGTTTGAAGACAGATTCAGTCCATCTGGTGTCCGTTAGAGGACACGGACTCATCGTCTCTGACAGAAATAAACATTTCAATGTTTGTCTTTTGCAGCCAATCAGCTGTGAACTCCACCCTCCACTCTCCGCTGAGGTGCGTACCACCGATCATTCCCACCGGACCCGGCCTCAATAACCAGCTCCACCCGACCAGAACTGAGGTCTTCCTCCGTTGGTCTGTGCAGGATGGAGCTGCGCGCGCTGGGGAGGATCTGCCAGGGCGAGGAGCTGACCATCAGCTACGTGGACGTCCTGAACCTGTCGGCGGATCGGCAGAAACAGCTGAAGGAGCGTTTCCACTTCGACTGCAGCTGCGATCACTGCAGCCGCCATGTTGGTGACGACCTGATGGCAGCAGCTGCCGAGGCAAAGGTCAGTGAAACGTTCTGGGTTCTTCAGGATGTCACCTTCCTCTCCTCACCGGGTTTTCCTCACAGCCCTCTGCGGATGCAGTGAAAGAGGTCAGCGCCTTCAGTAAGGAAACTCTGGAGAAGGTTGAGAAAGCTCGTAGAGACGGAGATCACAGCCAGGTAGGCTGTCCTGCGCCCTGCTGCTCCGTCTCTGAACGTCTCAGTCTGAGTGATTCTCTGCTGCCTCTCAGGTGTTGAAGTTGTGCCAGGAGTGTCTGGAGAAGCAGCAGGACATCCTGGCCGACACTCACCTGTACAAACTCAAGGTTCTGTCCGTCCTGGCCGAGGTACTGACCCACCACAGGAAGTTCTCTGAAGCTGCAGGATACGCTCGCAAGATGGTGGAAGGATACACGTGAGTACATCGGCTCCAGAACATCAAGCAAACGTAAAGTCTGAATGTTCCTGTAGGCTGTTTCACACCTGATGGTCCAGGAGACTCGGTACAACTGGGACCAAAGGAGAAACAGAACCAGCTGCTGTGGTTCTGACCCAAACCAACCTGTTCCCCTCCTGGCCTGTGGGGGCGCTGCACCAAGAACCACTGAAGGAAACGACACAAAAACCTCTGAAGACACTGAGAGCAACTTCCTGCTTCACCAGATGGAAACAAGATGGAGACGTCAGGTTTTAGTGTTGGAGGATTTCTCTTTAGTCTTTGGCTGAAGACCAAAGAGAAATCAACCGAACCGAACCGAGGTCTGAAGGACCAGAGTTCAGTTAGCATTCACACCAGAACCGGACTTTGACTAGACAGACGGACAGGAGTTGGGTTAAACCGGGCTGAATGGTGGAGATGCATCCTGAAGGTCTGATCCTGGTCTTCTCTCTGTCCTTCCTCCCAAACAGGAAGTTGTACCACCCAAACAGCGCCCAGCTGGGCCTGGCTCTGATGAGGTCAGGGGTCACCCACTGGCACGCTGGGCAGGTGGAGGTCAGCCACAAGATGATCTGTGAGGCTTACCGCATCATGATGGTCACGCACGGGCCGAACCACTCCATCACCAAAGACCTGGAGGTACTTCCTGCTGCGTCCAGGTCAGTTCTGCAGGATGACCGGTTCCTAACCCGACTCCGTTCCCTCCAGTCCATCCGGTCCCAGACGGAGGTGGAGCTGAAGGCGCTGAAGGAGAACGTCCTGGACATGAAGAGCCTGCCGGTGACCAGCAGCAGCGCCGCCGAGGGAAACGCCAAGGAC